>NW_004797555.1:780981-809505 GCF_000002075.1 Aplysia californica
CGCGTGACGCGGGACCACAATTGAACGAGAAATGATGCTAGGCGCACATGTGCTGAGCCAGGGGCCAGACTGACGTGGGACCAGAACGCAAGTGAGGTGCCGAAATAGGCTTATCGGGCGACATAAACTCGGCCTCCGCAGAACGAGGGTCAAATTAGTTGAGTTTCATCGTCCGTCAGCCAAGACAGTGATTCAATCAGTGAGTGAGAACACTGCCACCGAGTCGTGGCTGATTCAGCGAGAAGATTGCAAATTAAAAACTTAATTTTGTTGCTACCAACTCATTAAAAAGAACCATAAGAAACGTAATATCCTTAAATAAAACAGAACCGGCTGGAAGAACGAGTTTTCGTGTCTAGAACTGCTGTTACCTTGTTGACACGGTCAGCGCCATATTGGCATACACCGGAAGTGATAATCTTCGTGTTTCAATGCATTAGGTGTTTTTTGAGTGCGGGTTTTTTTTTTCTTGTTTAGAAAGGAGAGTGACACTAGGAAATTTTTTCCGCTTGTCCCTCAAACGGTCAGGGAAAAATTGTGACATTCTATGCTTCTAGAGTTATATGTTGTGCCTGAAAGAAAAAAAATAGAGCCTCTGAATAATAATTTAATATGTTCAAAATTATCCACATTAAATATTTTCGGTTACTGTGGGTATTGTGTTGATGCCAATTGCAACCGCACATTACCGCACATAGCCGCGCGAGAATTTAATCAAGATGGATGCGGGCCTGACAAGACGAACGAAAGCGACGATGTTTGTGGCTCCAAAAGATCATTCTACACCCAAGCATCATTCAGTAAGTAGAGTATTAATTATTTGTATTGTACCTTTAAATTATTGTTATAGGGTGAAAAGTAAGAAATTCCCCCAGATCCACCCTATTGATTATTATAATGGAACAGTAGGCCTACTGTTGAGTGAGAGCGATTCAATCGCCGATTGATCAGTGAGTGAGGCGGAGGGAGAAGAGGATCGAATCGGGTCCTGAAGAGTAGACTTTAGTAGAGATAGGGGTAGATCTACATTTAGATCTAGAAGTAGAAGAATCTATAGGCTAGTCCAAGTCAGTGTAGTGTAGGCCTAAGTGTAAGGCTTTAAAGATGAAAGTGGCTATTCTCACCTGCCCGGAAGTTCTCGCAAGATCAACTCCTCCCCTCTTCTCTCTCTCTCTCTGTCTCTTTCTGAATTACACTGTCTATCGGTGTGGACAATCAAATTGACCAAAACAAAGTTAAAAAATGATGTTAAAACACAAAAGTAAATTAATTTGGTTGTCTACAAAGATGCTACGGCTATTTAACTTTTCGAATCGGGCCGAACTACGGGGGTCGCCATTTTGTTTTCCCCGGAAATTCTCGCGCTACTCCTCTCTCTCTTTCTCTCTTTCTCTCTCTCTCTCCACTGCCCACAGACAAAATTGTACGCTTTTAGTAGGCTACAGTTGTAATGGAACGTTTGTTCACGGCACAGAATTCTACAATTTTTCTGTTATCACAGTGTAGAATTCTGTGGTTTAGGCAGGGTGAACGCAAAATTTGGTGAACGCGCACCGGGTGAGAATAGCCACAAGACTCGCCTGCACTATTCTCACTCCGGGTGAGAATAGAGGTGGCCTAACCTAAGTTTATATAGGCCTACACACAAATTCAAAGATTTTACTTTAAATAACCCTTAAGATTCTGGTCCCTGATAAATGTTTGCCCGATAAGCGCAATCCCGCGCGGCGCTCCACAGCTGGTCCCTGATCAGTCGTCGTCCCGTGCGGGCAACGCATTTCGTTTACGACGGAGTCTGCATCTGTGTGCTAAAATGTGTGTGCGTCAATCTGCTTGTGCCTGAGTGTCCATCTCAAACTTACTGCATTGTTTTGCAACGCGAGGCGTTGGTAGAGATAACAGAGCGTCGGTTGAGACGTTCATCCAATGAAATATGAGCATTTTGACCCAGTTAGACACTTCAGGGACTCGAAAGGATATTCAGGAACTATGACTTTCATCTTTCAATGCGAACACCTTTCCTCACTTTTCAAACGATCTAATTATCTTACACCAAACGTTGTGTCCTGATGTAAATAATCATATTTGGTGGTTTTTGAACCATTGTCCTACCAGTGGGAGACATTTGAGAGCAACTGAATAAAAAAAATATTAGGAAATTATCCCATTTTTTCCCCCTTTCGAACGATAGCTGAAGCAGCTGTTCACAAGTTCATTCATAATAGGTGTGAAATCTGGAAAACTCTGGAAAAGTTATTCGATTTGGTGTAACTTCCAATCTCAGCGTCTCTGATCTACCGACGAGGGGATAATGGGATTATTCGTGTGATCGTAACACTTATTCATTGATTGTATCAGTTTGCTATTAAAGATGAGGTGTTTCCCTGACCTGCCGCGGCACGCTCGCGTAACCAGTGCCTGACCCCGGCGTCCCGCGGCACAAGCCCGCAGGCGACGTAAGTGGGTCATCGATCAATAAGAGCCCTCTTCCGGTTAACCCCGCAGGACTAGAGTTAATTTGCTGTGTCAGAAAGCTTAAATAAATTACTTTACGAAGTGACTATTTCTCCGAACGTTCGGATAAATAGTGCAGATCTTTATTTCTCCGAACGGTTTCCGGCTTCCGGTCTCGTGATTTTTTGCCTATTTATTGCGAGAGTTCGGCGCCAACTTTCATTCTGCCTCTGGTCTGGGATTGGGAAGGAACACCACATGGCAAGCCCGCCTACAGACAACCTTCAGTAACTCCCACCACACACCCACCACCATCATGCACATCATGTACACACACAAACGTATACACACACTAACTAAACATGATCAGTGGGCAACTTTTGAACGTATGACGAGCTGAGCTGTGGATGGAGAGACAGTGTGAGTGAAAGAGCAGGTGAAAGGAAGAATGCATCCATGTACGAGTGTATCCACAGGCGACAGCAACTACAAGACGACGACACCGACCCCCCTGGCCTGGTCCACAGCTCACGAACGAAAGGAATGCGGCTAAGGCAGTGTTTTGCCTATATTATTGTCCATGGTTCGCAGGGTGCAAGGCAATGAGTGAGATTTTCTTTGTGTGTGCCTGGAGGGAGGGGGTGGGGTGTGAAAGTCATGCGGACGGGGATGAGCTGTGGGAGAGAACACGGGAATTGAATGAATGAGTGAAACTGAAAGAGAGGAACGACTCATGAGCCCTGGAGTGAATGTATCCTGTGTTTCTGTGTTTGTATACTTTGAACTGTTACACTGTTACTGAATAAAGGCTGAAATAAAGCCCAAAAAACAAACACATGCACGCTCCTCACTCTCCACTTACACACTTACTACCACACACAGACACACTCACACACGCACATGCATATACACACACACACACAGGAGCAAATTGTCTATATATATATAGGTCTATATCTATTTCAATTTTCAAGAGCTAGTCTGGCTAGTCTAGAGATTTTTAGATGAATGTAAAAACGTGAAAAAGAAAGGTTTCACAACAGAATGAAATCAAAATTAGAACAGCCCATAAACAACCATAAAAATTAACAAATAAGGGCGTGAGTCCACCTGTTCGAAGAAGATTGGCTGTTTTAACACTAAATGTGCGTAATTTTAAGACAAAGTACAGGATATTACTTTACAAGTAAATTATGGAATCGCACACATTAAGGGGCCTGCCAGTGTCAGTACATGTGATCGGTTTTGGTGGAACGTACGCTCTAACATAACACATTTAAATCTATATATATACATGTATATAATATATATCTAGAATCTAATGAAGGTGGGAACATCAAATTAAATGACACTATACAACACCTCTCCCCCCCCCCCCCCTTTTTTTTTCCCCCCCATTAAAAAATTGATAGAAAAACAACACATCAGAACAATAACAAGAAAGAAAAAAATACACACTAACAAAATAAAAGACCACAAAGAGGGAAAAATAAAAGTAACTGTAACGTATTCAACAAATCAACGTGGTGACAACAAGTGAGAAAAAGACGAAGTGAAGCTAGGTGAACATTCTTTCAAAAGTAAAGAGGTTCGGTTTCTTTCTTTTTTTCTTCTTTTTTCCTTTGACTTTTGTTTATTGTTTGTTTAGTATAGGGTTTTACGGCGCTCGCAACTGCATAAGGTCATATGAGCGCGCGGGACACACCTAATACTTTTTCGTTGGTAGGAAATTTTGAATTTTGCCCGGGTGGCGGCCGAAGCCTACTCTTGTCGATTTTAGACCGCCAAGGGATCTTTAACGTGCGCAACTTGCACACGGGCCCTCCGAGATTTTTCGCCCTTGTCCGAGAAGGCTAGGTGTAGATCTTTCCTACCAGAAGATCAGGGGTGTGGCAGAAAGACAGCAGTTAGGAGGAGCCAAGGAGTAGCAGTAGAAAGGCTGCAGAAAGAGTCAGGAGCCCAGAGGAGGGGGCAAAGGAGGTGAGGGGGTGGGGGCAGAAAGTGGAAATGAAAGCAGACAACAGAACATTGTTAGAGATCAGGAAAGGATGTGAAAGGAGACAATTTTAGAGAAGAAAATTTTTTGGTCGCTACCAGGAATCGAACCCGGGACCTTTGAATGACAGGCCAACACCTTAACCTCTAGGCCACGAGAGCCCCCCCTTTGACTTTTATTCTCCGATTTGGGGACCAAAAAATGCCAAAAAGTTGAGCCACGATTGATTGGTCACGGCCGCGACAAACGCAGATGTCTATGCTAGTTCTATGTGTCGTTATCAATAACCCTCCTTTAGATCTAAATCTAGACAGCACTCGAGTGAACACAACACATTAAGTTAATTAAGTTTAAGAGCAGCACCCTTCATAGGCAACAACGTCATATCTGTAGCTAAAAACTGTTTGAAACTAGCATTTCTTTGTTTATAAATATTTACTGCGGACATTTTTTGGATGATTGAACCATATTGTATACGAACAATCTTTGGTAGGCCTATACTATAATTATAGATCTACATAATATCCGAAATTTGCGGAAAGGATGTGATTTCAGAGTGTTCGGAGAAATAGTGCCCAGCTTTATTTTCTGGAACGTTCGGAGAAATAGTGCCGGCTTTTACTTTATGTATAAATTCAGGGAGGACTTGTGTAACGAGCAACCACTATGATGAGACAGTAGGCCCCTAGAAGTTGAGAAGTGTAATGTATACATACAGTACAGACCCGGTAACCGGGAACAAAGTCACGAAGTATACAGACCCGGTGACCGGGAACACAGTCACGAAGTATGCAGACCCGGTAGGGAAATCTTTTGTGATTTTGGAAAGTTTCAGCGCCCAGACCCGGTATAGTGTGTGTGTGTGTGTGTGTGTGTGTGTGTGTGTGTAAGAGAGAGAGAAGAGAAGGTAGAGAATATGGGGAAGTGCTCGCAAATTTATATCAAGATCTACACCTAGCCTTCTCTGACAAGGGCGAAAAGTCTAGGAGGTCTCTTGTGCAAGTTGCGCACGTTAAAGATGACATGGTGGTCCAAAATCGTTAAGAGTAGGCTTCGGCCGCCACCTGGGCAAAATTCAAAATTTCCTACCAGCTGAAAATGTTAGGTGTGTCCCCGGCGCTCATATAACCTTATATGCAATTGCGAGCGCCGTAAAACACTCGCCCCCCAAAAAAGAGATAGAGACATAAATGATTCTATAGAAAACATCCCACTACAACAGACTTTGGGGTAAAGTAATAGTGATCATGTTTATAGCACTTAGTGCCTACACTATTGTGTGCTCACTGTTCTAGTGCAGAGAAAAATAAATGATTTGCCTGTTCTGATCTGAAAAGGCTGATTACCAGTATGAGTGGCTCCCCGCCAGTGAGAGGTGAGAGAGTTACGCCCTTGTTGGTGGGACTGTACTGGTGACTTTTTTTTTGTCCACTCCAATTAATTAGTGTCACAGTCTCTCCCGCGCGCTCATATGACCTTATATGCAGTTGCGAGCGCTGTAAACCCAACCCCCCCCCAAGTGTTTCTTGGCTTAAATTTTTCTATTTAAATTTATGACGTGGATTGAGCTGTTGTCTTATATAATTATATCTTTGTAATTATTGTTAAATTTCTCCTGCAGGCTCAAAATGAGAGGAAAAATCTTCAAACACTCCAGTCTGCAGCTCAAGGGGGAAAACGACTGAATGGGGGAAAACACGAGAATTTACTGGTATCGAAGGAAAATGTGAGTCTTCAGTCTCAGCTTTCTTTTTCATGTACACATGTATTTACTTGAAAAAAATGCTTTAATTTTCATTTTCATAAATGTATTTTTAAAAGATTAGGTTAAGAAATTTGTATGGGAATTGCGAAACGCAAAATTTTGTCAGTTCAGTAACGTACACATAGAGTGATGAGTGATTCCTTACTTTGTCATTTCTTAAAGACAACTCCTTCTTACTTGAAATTCGTTGCTTTTATTTTTTTAACATAAGACGTGGAGCTAAGTTGATGTAGAAATTTGATCACACAAAGAAATCCATTCTAAGCTGTGTACGTTATTAAATGCAACGTATATAAGTTCTTTGATCAGGATGGGGTAACAATTCAGTGAACATAGTAATTATGTCAGTTTATTTTTGATTACCAAATTACATGCATATTTGTGTTTGTTCTGTTGTGTTGAAAGGGTTCTTTGTCATATTTTTTTCTACAGGCTATTTTCTTTCTGTACCTTTGTGGGTGGTAGGCGGGTGCTGTGGTGTAGTTTTCTTTTTCTTTCCTATGAAACATCTATTGTCCTTATCTCCCCTTCTTCTTTTTTATGTTTGTTACTCTCAGGTAACACCTTTAATCTTTGGCACTAATATGACCTAATTGTGTGGCAAGTGCCATAAAACTCTCACTAAAACATAATTTCTGTTCCTTTTTTTCCCCCCAGTTGGTCCAGCCTGAGTACAGTGGGTCCCATTCTCCAGTCCAAATATACCAAGACACTTCTGTGCCCCCCGAGTGCCCGGTTATAACCTGTTGCCGCAATACTCAGACGGATGATTCACTTCTCGACTGCTTACTCCAAGAACGCTGGCAGTCGCTGGACTCTGTGCAGGGTGACAGTGGCAGGGGTTCGACTCTGGGCGAACAGGAAACACTTGGTCTACTAGTTGATGGTTCGAATTTTTCTATTGCTTTTTATTGAATGGGGGTGTCTATTGATAGTTGATGAAGCTTTCAGAATTGTTGTGTTGTAGGTCTTTAAATCTGATTCCTAAAAGTGGTGGGTGTCTTTTTGTCCTGAAAAATATTAGTTGACAACAAATTTTTCTATCTTGTCATTGGGGTTCAGTATTTGGGAAGATAACTTTTGACAGACCAGTGTCCTATATAGACGGTGATCTGGTACCTTTTAGTTTTGGTTTTAGTTTTACGGCACTTGCAACACAATTAGTTCATACAAGTTCCGAAGATCAGAAGATCTGTATCCAGCAAATCGTTTTTTTGTTTGAGTTGAATTCAAACTCATCTTTGTTCCTTTGGGAATTATGAAATTAGAATGCTTTTTAAATTTGGTTTAGTCCAAAGTGAATGCAGTAAGACGCTGGGCGTTTTTCACTTTTTATCTTGACACAGTGTAGGCTGATTGAATGCAAATGCATATATGTAGCTTTTACTCTCTGTTCAGATTACTTTGTGAACAGTTGTAATACCTTATTTCAGAATAAAATTGTAAAGCACTTTAGCCCTATCCGTACGCCCTGTGGTCATTTTGTACCCCCGGGGTTGTATTCTTCACATTTTAGAATGCTTCTTGTACGAAGATCTCTTTCAAACTTTCAGTATTTCTAAAAAAATAATTTTGACAGACTGCTATGCAAAGCGTGCGGATTGGATTAATGGGTAAATTTCCTCTTTGGGAAGTGGTGGCACAGAGTTCCCCACGTCGTATACTATAGTAAAACACGGCGTATGGATAGGGTTAAGAATTCTTCTGATTGTGTGGACTTTACATATTTTTACTTTTTTTTGTAGATACTCCATCTGGGACCTATTGGAAAGAGCTGGCAGAGGAACGGAGAATAGCCTTGAAGGAGACTTTGAAAGAAAATGAAAAAGTAAGTATTTTAGCCTCCATATAATTTATACGTAGACCTAATCATGACAACAGTTATCTTTGCTTACGCTTATTTTTATTGAGAAGGGCGTGTGTATTTTTGTTGTTGCAAGAAACAAGGGAGTGCTCAGTAGGGGAAAAATAAGAATTGTGTCATATTGTATGATCATGTTAAATTCCTTAGGCTAGAGGCGTATCTGGACTTTAGCAACCGACTTCTGGGTTTTAAAAAATTTATTATCAAATAAGAGCACCCCATTTATTTCCCAGTTAGAGACTAAATATTTCCCTAAATTTAGCTTTGGAAGAAGCTCGTGAAAACTTGGATTAGTTTGAATGTCTTTCCAACAACCTCCACTAGTTGTAGAAGAGAAGATTGCTTACTATGTTTTAAGAGTTGGCTCATCTGTTTAACCCTGAAATCTTTTTCATGGAACAACAGCTGAAGCACTATTTTCAAATGATTTAATCATTAGGAAGCTTCTCATGGAAAGCTCAAAACATGTATCAATTTTAATTTTTTTTTTTTCTTTCTTCTTGTCTTTAAGCTCTGCACAGAGATTGACAATTTGAAAGAGGAAAATTCTCGACTGGCAGACATAGCGAAAAAAGCGGAGGCCCTGCAAGAGCTTTTAAGTGTAAGTATTCAACTAATCATGACTTTGTAGGTACTGTACCTACATTATAAACCTTTTTTTTTTTGTTCCTGATATGTGTGGCTGGCACACAGTAAAACTCGTTCATTCACCTGTGACTTTTGCATAATTTGGACTGTTCTGGATGTTTTAATTTTAGATGGAAAGTGCTGGCGAAAAATCTGCCGGAAATATTTAGTCAGTATACAAAAAAATAACATTTTGGTGTTTTCGAAGTAAAAGATTAGGTCTGCAGTTGATCTTTGTATTTGTTACTGTAGTTGGTTAGGGTGTTTGGTGGTGGTTCTTGTTTAGTCCTGCTCTGCTCTTTAAGGTTCTTTTGCTGTGTTACCATTATGACAGTCTGTGTATAAGAGAAATATAGCGTGGGTGGTTGGCAGGTGCTCTGGTGTAGTTTGCTACTTCTTTTGTATCAAACATCTATCGTCCTTATCTCTGCTCCTTTTTTATGTGTGTTACTCTCTTGTAACTAAGTTGTTACAGATCTATTCTTTGGCACTTTTATGACCTTATTTTGTTGCAAGTGCCGTTAAACACTTACTAAAACTAAAGGAGAAATACAGCAATTACTGTGCTGATGGTGTATACTGCAAGTGATAATTGACACTGAGAAAAAGGTCTAAATTGTGCTGCATTTTGTGCCAAGTTGAATGTAGCACTTTGGCAAAAAATAAGTGAGTTATAAGGGCTTGTGGGCAAATGGATGGGGAGGGGATTGGGGTGTTGACTTGGCTAAGAAAGTACTCTCCCTTTTTTTGACAGAGTCTGTGATGTGTGCTGCTGTATAAACCCTCTCTTGTGGGTGGTTATATTTGATTGCTTTTAAGGACAAGCGGGCTAACCCAGATTTCGGGGGTTTCAAGAAATCTTGACCTACACCAAAAGTGAGCATTGCCCTACCTATAGGAGAAGTTTGGTTTCATTGGTGTATATATTTGTTTGGTTATAGAGAAAACTCTCCTAGTTTTTTAATGAAACTGAACAAGGTGTAAACACTATACTTTCGATTTTCTCAAAACAGCATTTTTCGGAATTGCCCACTTGTCCTTAAAAGCGACCATATATCACTGCCATTTTTCAAATACTGGCAGGTGATCAGAGTAGGGTGGATTAGATATGAGAAAGTTAAACTGAAGGCATAAGTCACTCCCTTTGATTTTTTAAAAAGTTTTTTTTTTGTGGGGGGTAGAGTTGTGAGACTACTGAAGCGTGTACTGGGGAGACAGTAGGGAGAGTGAGATTGACTTGAGGGAAAGTGGGGAGTTGGGGTGGTAGGAGAGATGGAGAGAAAGGATCACTATTGAAATCACATGGTGCTTGTGTTCTTGGTAATATTGTGAAGCGCATTCGGCCAATTTCGTAGTGGGAATGGCCTATACAAGGGAAATTTTATTATTATTATCATCTTTACATTGCTTTTTAAAAAATCTTTCCACAGGACATTGTGGAAGATGAAGAGCATACAGGTGGTTCGTGTCAGGAACCAGAGGGAGACTCCCAGTTTGTGGACAGCTTGAAAGATGAAGATGCCGAGAAACTTTATGCAGGTGAGAGTACCCTTCTAGGGTAATTCTTGGTAGAACCAAACGTCTTGAAAATCTGTCAACTTGTCAATTCTAACCAGTGCTTTTGTCTGCTGGTTACCATTGCTCTCTCTCTGTCCAAATTTTGGGTGGTCTCCCTAGTGTGGGTTTATCTTGAACTTTTTGTTTTTTCACTGTTACTCTTGTCCTGCGGGTGGTTGGAGGGTGCCACTGGCAGGTCCTACTTTTGTACTCTCCCTCTGTTGTTTATGTCTGTCTGTTTTACTTTTTTTCGTGGGTGGTTGGCGGGTGCTCTGGTGTGGTTTGCTTCTTCTTTCCCATCAAACATCTATCGTCCTTATCTCCCCTCCTTCTTTTTTATGTTTGTTACTCTCTTGTAACACCTCTATTCTTCTGGCGCTCATGTGACCTTATGCAGTTGCAAGCGCCGTAAAACCTCTACTAATACTACAAAAAAACCTCAAACTCTTACTAAAACTTACTTTTTTGTCAGCACTAAATGACCATTATTGTGTCGATGTGCTTTTCTGTACTCAAACAAAACCTTGATTACTCTTGCCTTGATTTTTAAAAAAAATAGTGTGGCTGGTTTTGTGCTCATTCACCTTGCGATTCTTCAACAGCAGTCTTGTCTTTGAAAATGGTGTCTCTGTTCTTTCTTCTTTCCTTACTCTCTGTATTGTTTTTTCTGTAAACTGCTTTTGTCCATATATACCACTGAGTGCAAGGCTAGTTGTCACTGTTGCATGGTCTGCTTTTCTACTTCTTTTCTGTCATCATTAATATTATTATATTATGATATGATAAACAATTCCAGAACTCATTGCTACTACAGTATTTAGGAGCCCTCCGGTAGCAGGTCATGCGTCTTTTCTGTTTCTCGTTTATTTTTTAATTGTATATCATTCATCTTCCTTTTATTTGTGCAAAATAACTATTATGTTTAGAGTGGAATGTGTCTCTTTGAATGAAGCAAATCCACAAATCTCAACTAATGTGACTGGTTGTTGACTTTTCCCCTGTGGTCTGTTCTTCCTACTTCTTTACTTTTGTTCTTTTCAGTGCAACTAAGCAACTGTGTACACCCCGGGGCAATGCCACTGACTGTAGTGTCTTTAGGCCATTCCCAAAGTGGGGACATTTCTCGTTCAAGCATATTAGAATTGTAAATGGGCTGACTCGTGTCACGCTCAAAACTGTGCGTGATCTACAACAGGGAACTGCTGCTTTTTCTTTCCTGATCCTTACTATTGTCATTTTCCTCTACTTGTTTTGTATGTTTGTCATTTTCTTGTGACCCGCTATTTTGGGGCGCCTTGATAGTCGAAGCAGACCTTGTGCTATTGAAGCTAGAGAGGTGAGCTGTCTAAGTCTGATTCCCTGTAAAGACTTCTCTGTTGACACCCACCCCTTGGCGCTCATATGACCTTATGCTGTTGGGACCTCTGTAAAACCCTCTACTATAAAAAAGAAGTAATAAGCAACTGTGTCCTGACCTGGTCGCAGTGAAATATGATTGTTTTGTGCTGTCTCTTTGTAATAACAACTCTACAGCTGTTTAATAATAATTACTACTGATTCCTGGTTTGGACTTCTCTGTTGACATCCACCCCTTGGCGCTCATATGACCTTATGTAGTTGCGAGCGCCGTAAAACCTTACAAAAACTAAACATAATTACTACCAGTGGTATTTGTATAATGGGTAACAGGGAAAGATCAGTGAAACATCGCTTTTTTAAAAGTATCCGAACAAAGGAAAGAATGGAAAACCATGATCGCAGATCTGGCACTGGATGATGATGATGATGAGTATTTGTATAGTGCAAATTCTTGCTCAACAGCAAGCTCTATGTTATTGGAGAATGGTCTTGAGGCACATTTCTACTCATAATAAACATTTAAACAGGGGAGTGTCTTACGGCAGTTCTGTCCTACGAACACATCGGCCTGAACTGAAATGATGTGGGTGGTTAGCAGGTGCTCAGTCTGGTGTGGTTTGCTTCTTCTTTCCTGTCAAACATCTATCATCCTTATCTCCCCTTCTTTTTTTAAAATGTTTGTTACTCTCTTGTATCAGCTCTAATCTTCTGGCGCTCATTTGACCTTGTGCAGTTGTGAGCACTGTAAAACTAAACTAAAAAGGAAAGAGGTTGGACTGTCGCTGATGTGAGTCTTATTGTACTTATAATAAATGAATGCTCTGCTATCTTCCGTAGAACGACATTCTTTGTCTTTCTGATAGTGGGTAGTTGGTGGGCGCTCTGATGTAAATCTGTTCCTTCTACTTCTTTTCAATTCTTCTATTGTCCTAACATGTTCTGGATTAAATGTGGCAGATAGCATGCTTGTTCACCATTACCAACAACTCACCGCAACTATTTTTCACTCCACATGAACATTTTCAGACCTTGATCAAGCTGCGAGTACATCTAAAGATCCACAATCAGACAGCAAGACTCAGGATCCTGGAATTTATAGTAGTGCTGGAACAGCCCAAGAGTCTGGCTCCTCAACGAATTCACAAGTTTCAGAAGCACAGTTTAAATCAGAAAAGACAGCATAATATGCTGCTAACTGTAATGATGTTTTTTTTTTTCCCCCTTCTATGTTTAAAAAAATAAAAAGAATTCTGTTTTTAGGATCGGGATAATATGTCCCCATGTGTATAGTTGAAAGCCTGTTCCGGTGCTAGTCTAGAGTCCCTTCACTTTTGCGTTGTATCACTGTATTGCATCTCATATTTCTGATTTTGCAGTCCTGTTTATGTAATTTTTTTGTACTCCAGTATATTTTTGGCTGCTTTTAGAAGCATTGTAACTGGAGGTATGTAGCTGTTTTACCAATCACGAACAAGTTTTATTCTTCATTGTTCTTATGACACAAATGCTTGTGAAAAATAGCTTCTGTAATGTACTTCACAGAAAGCAACCCCCCCACTTTTCCTGGTGCTTGGTTAATTGAGAGTGCGTTTTGTTGCAGCTGACTAGACAAGGACAGCGACCTGCCTTTTTCTAGACTTGCAATATTGGCACAGCGTTAAATTATTATTCTATTTTAATAAACTTAGCCCTTCTCTTGCAATTTCAAGGATTTGACATTTTACTAGAAACATTTCCTTCTTTCATTTATATCTTTGCCGTTTCAGGTATATATATATATATATACGCAAATTTTCTGTGTTGATGTATAAGTCCTAAATTATGTTACAGTAATTCTTTTCCTCTGTTTGATTTAATGGACAGTTTGGAAGCATTCTTACTGTTAGGGAGTCCATTATCACTGCTGATGACCGTGAAAAGCTTTTGGTGTTATGCCTATGTTGTCTGTGAATGTGTTGATCTGGGGTGCTCTCTCGTCTTGGTTTTTAAGTGTAAGAGTGATAATGATACTGGGAAACTTTGAATGATTAGATTCTATATGAAGCATTCCATGGGTGTAAGTTCAGTGGTGTGGGTGGTTGGCGGGTGCTCTGGTGTGGTTTGCTTCTTCTTTCCTATCAAACATCTATCGCCTTTATCTCCCCTCGTTTTTTGTGTTTGTTCCTCTCTTGTAACACCTCTAATCTTCGGCACTTATATGACCTTATTGTGTTGCAAGTGCCGTAAAACACTTACTAAAAAAAAGTTCAGTGGTGTTATACTTTGTCATTTCTATATTAATTATATTTATCAATGAATTTATTTTGAAAAATGTAAAAAGAGTTTGTAAGGAAAATGCGATTCTTGACGGAACCTAGTGTGTCATAATGAACTTCGTTTTTGTGTTTGTAATATTTCACTTCTTTGTAAGGATTAACTTATTCTGCTGGTAGCTATGAATGTAGTAAGGAGAAAGTAGTATCTATTTTCTCTTTATAAAGCTAAAAGACTGAAGAAAGACGGAAATAAGAGCTGAATGAAAGTTTGAGTTGGATGGGCATTCTAATAATAGCTCAACGTTTTTGTATACATGATGATGCTGAAAACATAATAAATTGAGTGTCTTACTTGTAAATAATACTTGATCATTACAAGACAGAATGCAAATCTGTAATACACTCGCAATTATTTTGTTCATATTTTGAGTTTCATTATGAAACCTCCTGTGTGACAGTTTAGAGGATTAATTGTTTCAACTTTTGTGGTTGTCACTCCCTCTTCCATCCTTCTGGCATTAATTCCTTTAATTTATACTACATGTAGCTCATATTACAGTCATTTTTGAAAATATGAGGCACAGTTATAACTCTTGAGCTAGCCTAGGTTCTTAAGTTATCTCCGTATGCAATTTGAAGTTCTATAGTCAAATTTCTAGCTGTATTTTGAAGTATATCACAGTACATCCTGCACACTTGCACTGATTGACATGTTGTTCGTATATAAGACACTTGACCTCAGTGTGATTTGGACAACCTAGGCTAAGTCTGCGGTGGTTGGCGGGTGCTCTGGTGTGGTTTGCTTCTTCTTTTTCATCAAACAACTAACGTCCTTATCTCTCCTCCTTGTTTTGTGTTTGTTACTCTCTTGTAACATCTCTAATCTTCGGCACTTATATGACCTTATTGTGTTGCAAGTGCCGTAAAACTCTTACTAAAACTAAAACTAACCTGAGTCAAATCTCTTCAGTGGGGCGTCTTATTTTTCTCTTATCTGTCCCCGTCGTTTTATGCATGAAAAATTCTGAAATTACGCAAACTGAGCCCCAAAAATGTGAAATTATGCGATTCTGTTAATTTTAACAAAGAATGATAACAGAAAATAAGCAAAAATTATGCAAAAAATGATCAAATTATGCTAAAATATGCGGTGTGCATAAAACCACGGGGACAGTCTTATGTTGTATCAATTGCTGTGTGTCGTCAAGTTGTTCAGATGCACCCAGCCCAGAAAACAATATGTTTCAGGCTCAAGAAAAAACTGTGTCATTCTTTTAAAGATTGTCCCTGATTATCGTTGACCTTTTCTTGCTTTTTTTTTCCACATTTAGAATTTGATTTTCGGTAAAATATTACTTGAGCATGTGTAACCGATATTATGAAACTGTAAAAGATGGGCATTTATTGAGATAAAGATATTTTGTTTCTTGGGTGACCTAGGCCATAATGAAAGGAATGTAATTTTTACTTGAAATAGCCATATCATATCATTGAGATTAAGAATGAACGTGTTTAATATTTCATATGTACATTTTTATGTGACCCTGCATTTCATCAACATGTAACATTAAATGTACCTTAGCTTTAACCCTTGCCTTATTATGCTTTAATTGGTCTCATTTGAAGTTGTTGTAGGACATAAGGTTCTTATGATCAAGTGATTAACAAATATTTTAATGGAAGGCAAGCTTGCTCTTGTTTGGTTTGGATGTGTATGTAGAGATACTGACCTGTGTAATTTTATAACTGATGTTTGTAGTGAGTGAAAATGGGTGTTTTTCTGGGGTTATTATTTTAGGGCAGAGGTAACTTGGCTATTAGTAATATTATATTACTTTAAAAATGCTGTTCTTTTGTTTTTGCTGCTGATAGATCTATATGTAATTCGTTTTTTAAGGATTTGAGTTAGGAAGTTTGTTTTTGTGTTGAAAAGTAGATATTCTCAAATTTCAGGTTTTGCTTCTCACAGAATTGCAGATGCCTAAGAGAAAATATGAATTTTCACGACAAGATTTGCGAATGATAATGGGAATGAAGCTCACGAGTCAATTGGAGAGATCTTTTGTTGCATGTCTATTTTGAATTGCTTGAGATATATGAATATATTGAACGCAGAGCAGTGTGAGTGAGGGGTTTGCAGAAGGGCTTTTTTTTTACAACAAAGGTTTTATTTCTCTTACCTTGTCATACTGAATAGTGGTGGAAAGAAATTTCCTTGCTCTCAATTTGTCTTGGTTGAGAGAAATATTTTGTTTTATCAGGGATGCCACTTTTCCGCTTTTTTCCGGTATTTTGATCCTGATCCGCTATTCCGTTATTGAGATCGAGATAGAATCTATAGTTGGTAAAAAAAAATTTGGGTTTCAAATTGATATTCATGTTAGCAAGACCATCGCGCGTCGATTTTCAGCTATTTAAAAAAAAGTTAGAGTAGCATCCCTGTTTTCTATACCTGTAATGTAATGTGTTCAAGTAGCTAAATGGTGCAAAGTAAAGTCCTTCTCTTCTGGCTTGTCTGCCACTGAGAGCAAAGCTTTGGTCCTAGCTTTTGTGTCGTTTCATTGTCACGTAGAAATCCTTTTTATCAGAGTATTATTGCAAGGCTAGGTTTAGCCAAATGTATAGTCATGAAGAGATTCAATCAAAATGCATTAGTTGTTGTGTTATGTATTTCTGTGTAACCACTTTGTCTCGTACACATTACTGGCCACTGTGGTGCAAGGAGCTATGAATTGTATCATGACGCAGTGGAATCAGGCGCTCGTCAATTTTGGGGCATGCAGAGTTATTGGTATAATCTTAAAGATTGTTCAGTTGTCTTGTTATCAGTTAAACAAATACCCATCTATCTTGAACAGAAGTCAAGATATTTGAGATTCAAGAAGATGGGGTCACCTGGTTTCAAAGGTAGAAATAGAGAGAAAATGGCTGCCAAAGTTTGGTTATTTCCTTAGCTTGATAGTCTGTAGAACTGTAGACATATATTTTTTATGCCTTTAATTAACGTTTTTCAGTAAAATCCATTCAGAAATGTGTTCTTAATTGGACAACACTGGTGTTGAGCCAAAAAATAACAATTCAATAAAAACTGCCAAACTGGCAGAAAAATGCCAGTTTCTTTAATTTCATTATTTTGATGAGTGCCTGATTTCACCTTGCTGCCTCAAAATTTGACTCGTCTCACCAAGTTTGACATGTGGACCCTATATTATACTATAAGAAGTGTGGGTTATTTTTCCCTGCCATCCTGACATAGTTACTCTCAGTCTTCTGTGTGACCTATGTTGTGTATGATTGATAGCAGGTTGCAGTCAGTCTTCAACAAAAGTATCAATTCCTTGTCTCGTGTGTGAATTTTATGTCCCACTTATTTATACATATATATATATTTGTGCCAGTAATGTGTTAAGCCAGCTTCAGTTTTGGTCAGGAGTAAGTTGATCTCTGTAAAAGTAAAATGTATTATTTGTCTGTTTTACCTGGAAGGTTTCATTGACCTGATCCTATGACTATGAAGGATTTGGTGGATCCTGTTTTATCACAGATGTTTTAATGTTCCTTGAAATGATTGACTACTTTTTTGCAATAAAATGTGAAGAGAGATTAAAACTTGTTTCCTTTTTTTAAAAAAACAAAATGCTGTTAGTCTTTTGTGTTTCATTCAGGTCCCCCCTTCCCCGCTCTGTTTTAATGATTTTGGAAGGCAAATTGTTTTTGCATATTTGATTTCTGACATTCTGTTCCACACTCTTAATATCTGACAGACTGTTTCACAATTTTCTTAGAAGAGTGATGTCTTCTCTAATTTTTTGTGTCCTGGTTGTTCACTTTGCTGATCACGTTGCTTAGCTCCTCTTTACTTTAACTAACTTGAGATACCAAGGTACAGATGAGATACAGTGGGTGGTTGGCGGGTGCTCTGGTGTGGTTTGCTCCTTCAACCTTCTTTCCTAAGAAATATCTATCGTCGTTTTCTCTCCTCCTTCTTTTTTGTGTTTGTTACTCTCTTGTAACACCTCTAATTTTCGGCACTTATATGACCTTATTGTGTTGCAAGTGCCGTACAACACTAAAACAAACAAGATGAGACAAATGCTGGCATGGATGTTCTCTACCATTGTAGTGAACTTAAATACATACATGTATGTAGAACGGGAAGATGGTTTTACCTTAAAAAAATGTTATAGCCTGCTTTTTTTTGTGTGAGGAAAAAGAAGCACACCAACATAATAATGGCCATTTTATACTGGGAAAAGACAAACAACAGACGGAGATTCAAGAAGTGGGACCTGTCAGTGGTGCCCTCCAACCACCCGCTATAGCCTGCTCGGAGAGAATGGTAATACAGGTATGGTATACTGTGAAAATGGTGAAATGGGATGGGTTTAACACCCCCGGCAACACTAATAGGTTATTTAAAGGGCGGGACCTCCTAGTTTAAAGTACGTCTCCGATAGGACCGAGCCGAGTGGGAAGTTCGTGTAAAGTGCCTTTCCCAAGGACACAACGTCGGACCGAGCTGATGGTATACTGTGGAAGTGACATATATGTAAGGGGTCCTGGTTAGTGCCAAAATTGGGTATGAACTTTTCTCCCTTTTTATGTTTCACGATTTTCTGTGCCGGATGGGAAGTGATCATTCTTGAGAATGACATACCTCAAACCACTTTACTGTGTTGTGGATGATATAGCATCTATTATTTGGCTTGTGTGAAATTTGAAGTGATCTGCATCATCTGCTTGAGCTTGGTGCCACAGTTATCCTGATAAATATTTGGAGAAATATGGTTGTTATCAAGCAGACTTGCATAAAATACAACTCGCCATCCCAGCTTCAGCGTCTGCAAACCGGGTTGGCTTCAATTCATGGACCTTCGAAGACTGACAACAAGAAACTCATTTTTATGTGTTGATCCGTCACCTACTAAAGAGGTTTCCAGTTCCAAGTTTCCAGAAAACACATTAATTATTCCTTCAGTTCAGTAGATTGACTTGTTGCAGTGTTGGTGTTGGTGCTGTTAAAACAGCACTTCTTACTTCATGACGTTTTGCTTTCACCTCATCCAAAACAAAAACTGGAAGAGTGGGTAAGTGCATCAAGAGAATTTTTTATTAAAAGGCAAAACAAAAAACAAATGAAACAAACCAAGTGTCAACAATTTTAGTACACTGTAATGCAGTGATTGATCATGCTGAAGAGAAGATGAGAAATATGTAAGTAAAAGTAGGTCGGCAGAAATGCCTGACCTTCAAAAGACTGTACGGTAGCTTTAATGTAGGTTCATGAGTAAATCTTTGTCTTTGTTTTTGCAACAATTGCAGGTTTTAAATATCTCTATTTAAGGAACCGTATCAGGTTTTACATTATTTCAAGAGCACGCTAAAAGATCAAGAAACCACACCTGATCCCTCGTGACACTCACGGGATGGCTAGCAAGAGGAAAATTCCATTTCTTTCTGCTGATCTCTGTGGTGCTGTTGTATGCCAGCATGGTCATGAAAGTCCGCAGTTTGAGTTTCAGTGGGGTCCGAAATTTTGTTGGCCTTCGTGAAATACATTGTACGAGTACTGTTCCCCTCAGATGGTTGACCTGATAGCGGATTAAGCGCTGAGCCTTTGAAACAACCATAAATGTGTCTAGTAGGGCTCTTATCTTTTCTAAATGAAATGTCAACAAATTTCTTTTTGATTTTGTGAAAATGCAAATAAATCTACTTTTTCACTTGAAACATTCCTGGAGTTTTCATTTAACAAAGCGAACCTAACAGTAATGTGAAGATAGCTGATGGAGAACTGATGAATCTGGTCTTCCCTTCAAACTGAGTTTTTTGTTTTGTTTTTTGGTTGCAGTCATCCTAATATGAATACCAACTCTTACATTACTGGTACATGATCTAAAGGAGAAATAATTTTTGAACACCTAGATTGAGGTTAAGATGATGGATTGTAAAATGAGATGGAATGTGGAAGGAGTGGAGCTTCGTTATGCTACTTATCAACACAGAATTTTACTCAACTGTGTGTGGGTCTGTTGTACCACTACAGTGAAAAAATGTTGGGTTCTGTTGTACAAATTTTCAGTTGTCATGAAAAAGCCACAATTGCCTATGCTACGAGCAATTTGCATGCAGAGCATTAAAAAAAAACAACTTCAAAAAGACAATAGAACTCCAATCAGCCACGCTGCTCCACATTACAAGCTAAGCCTGAACCGGTCACAGCATATACAGCATCCATGTATACACAGCACAACTACCAAGGATCAGAACGATGTGAAGAATTTGATACATGAACAGGCTGAAAGCTGGGAATCCCTGTTTGAATGGTAAAAACTTCAGAGACATTTTGACAGAGAAAAAGAATACACAATGAGCATCAAAAAGTGATGCTTTCTTGCAGTCATGTGGTAAAATTGTTGCAAAGAAGAAGTTGACATGATTTGTATTGTTGTAATGAGTTAATTAATCAAGTTTGACAAAAATTGAATTGTCTTTGTTGGCTGTTCTAGTTGTACGGATAAATCTGGATTGCTCCTCTATGCTGAGTGTTAGGAGAGAAAATTAGAGACTTGATTTCTTAGTAGGTCTACATGTACCAGAATGTGAATCTTGTTGTTGTTGCTGTGTACAAGAAAAAAAAATAGCCACCAGTCCCCCCCATCTCCCTTGTTAGCTACAACTTACAATGTTGTCCTTCATCAATGATGCCAATTGGCGCTTTTCATTTTGATTATGAATGCACAGAGATCGCTGTGATGTAGGATTTTTTGTTGTTGTTGATATTATATTCGAAAATGGTCTTAGACCAGTCAAAACAATTGTACTGTATATTACGGTAATTACCTACCATGAATTTCCTGAAGAGAAAAAATTGTCTTAATTACTGTCTCCTTTTTGTTCAGAGTAGTACACAATCTGAAGTGGTTGAGAATTTTTGCAGCTGTCATGATTGGGGGGGGGGGGGGGAAGCAAAAACATATGAACTTTGTTTCACACATTTTGTTTTCATCAGCTTTTCAATGAACCAAACTTGGAACAGTCAAATAAATTGAAGTATGTACAATGGAAGAAAAGTTCTACATATATATCTACACTGTATGACACTTAGTGTCAAAATAAAGTTGTCACCGTGATTGCTATGAATAATATACACCTTTTGAATGCACTAAACAAAATGTCTTAAACTGCTGAGGAAGTGAACACACGTGCCTTTATAACAAGAATAGAAGCAGATGCAGGCACGGCATGTTAATTATAATTCAGGTTGTGTTGTCTCAGTGTAAGCTATTTGAAAGTGCTTACAACTTACAAATAGAAACTCGGTGACTTTCAGGTAAACATGTGGAAATATTCAGAAATAATGATATATATATATATAAAAAGAAAAAAGGTGAAGAAAAGGTGTACTGACATTTGTGGATGTTGATGATTACATAATAATACAGTATCTATTCTGAACTTCTAATTGTTTTTGTTATCCAACATAAAGCAAAAATTATAAAGGGGTTGAACACTTGACCTTCTGAGGAGGCATTTCTTCCAAAATTCCACCTCACAAACTCGGTACGTTAAATCAGCTATTCGATATTTGTGTCAGTACCCCCAAATTGACCCTGGGGTCAAACACTCTACCTTTATGAAAGTTTCCATCCTCATCCACATCACGTCTCTATTCTATAACGGGCCTTGGTCATACAAGCTCTGCTGTTCCTCACATCAATGATCATCAACTTTTTTCATTGCAATTAGGGGGAAAAATCATCTGCCAAAGCAACTACAAGCAAACAGACCAAGAGGTCAATCACTGCATACCTTCGTGAGGGTTTTCATTAGCATTCATCATATTTTCACGTCTGAAACAGCAATGGGGTACAGTATCAATCAGCATGCCTAACTATACTGCATGAATGTGTTAGTAATATCAGTGGAATGTGGCAACACCTCGAGAGAATACACAAACTTGAATTTTTCTCCACAAGATTCACTGACTTACGACATACATGTACAAATGTATATTATAAAATCCATAATAATTATACATGTATTAGCAAAACTGTCTCAATGAATATTCCCGCAACAGCTTTGCTCAGAGATAAGTATAAACCTGTCGCGAACTCTCGCTCACTCTCGCTCACAGTGTTGAACATGGAAAGTAATGAATAATGATAATTTATCTGACTATCCAACTGGCAATGCTCTTCTTTAAAAAATAAATGTGTGTAAGTAACAAACTTTGGAGGATTCATGTGAATAATATTCTTAAAAACACAGCACACGTTGTGAATAACGTGTTTGTAAGAGTATACCTTCACTGTCATTCTTCACATTTTATCTACAGTCTGGACTGAATTACGTCCAAAACAGCAATATAAATGGAGTTTAAAAAATCTGGAGAAGAAAGTACGATGTAACTCTACAACTGAGACAAAACAAATGATGGGTGGAAAAACTGCTGCATATTATGTCTGTTGTCCACGATTCTCTCAGTCAATTTAATAACTTATTGGTCTTTTCAGGAACACAATGTTGCTTTTTACTATTTTATTACATGCGATACACCTTTCAATACTGTGTGTTTATCTTTAAGGGATACCTTCGTATTCTGGAATTATAAATACAGCTGAACCTTCCAAACAAAGTTTTCCATTTTGCATGTGATCTGTTTCTTCTCATTTTTATAATAAAAAAAAAATGAAACATACAAAGTGTTTGAAAACATACCATACTTACAGGTGTCAATGCAATTACAAAAATTCGTTGGGTGCTGTTACTGTTTCTTTTCCCTCACAACTATCAACTATCATGCAGTGTCTTTGGAAGATGGATTCCAACATATACCACACCATACTTAAGATCCATGAATTTCTGAATCTGCTTACATTATTGGATAAGAGTATTAACATTTGAAGTAAACAAATCATTCCATTCATATAGACTGATTACATTCAATCATTGATTTAAGCGATAATTATTATTCTAACATCTGAGAGTTGATTTAGAAGAAGAAAGTAAGCCTACTCCATAAAAGCAAAACACACCATGGTCAGAATAGTAAGAACCATGCTCATATCACACACCTACTTCGTCTAACAATACTAACATACAAGAAAAAGGGATCGTGCACTTATCTAGGTAGAGTATCAGACAGCCTCTTTCACATTGTTAGTGTCAAGGTGGAAGAGAATGAAAAATGACAAATACATACAGGCAATACAAGCAATGGACTTGACCTATCAAATTTCAAATTAGATTTCTCAAAAATGGTAACCTGATGTTTGTCTTCATATTTTTTTTTCAATTTGACAAAATCTGCAATGACTGAACTGACAATGAAGCAAATTCATCTGCATAACAATACTGTTACGTTTTTAAACGCACCCATGCAAGATTATATGCTGTGCAGTCTCTGGCTATGAAAAGAATTGGGCTAACGCGGGGCAAGCGTGTCATAAGAGGTGACTGAACGGCAACACAGGTGGTAGTTTCTCCCAAATTTGAGACACCTGTTCCTTCAGGTTGGGGGTTGGGCTCAAGGCTGGCGCCCCTCCTCTATAAAACAAATCTGTCAGTGCAGAAATGTTAAGAAGAGGTAAACAACCATTCACTAACCTTGGGAGACTGTGACACTTCTACGCCTCTGGTGGAGATAATAATTCTGTCCCCGTCGTTTTATGCAAGAAAAATTCTGAAATTATGCAAACTGAGCCCCAAAAAAAGTGAAATTATGCGATTCTGTTAATATTAACAAAGAATGTTAAAGGAAAATAATCAGAAATTATGCAAAAATTGATCAAATTTTTTCTAAATTATGCGGGGTGCATAAAACGACGGGGACAGATTATTAGGAAGCCTGACGGTGAAGAGATCATGGGATGTCGTGGAGTGGGAGAGGAGAATCTTTTACTTTTACTTTTATCCGACGCTTATACCCTTTTGGATGTCGTGGGAAGAAAGAGACGTCTCTCTGCCACCAGCCGGAGAGCTTGGGTCAGAGGGATGTTGTGAGTTGTTAGTGTTTCCCTAAACTCCATCTATCCAGGTCTTTCTCGATTGCCCTTTAGCCTTGTTGCCCCATCGAATTTTTTTGTGTAGGAGAAGAGAAGGGCAATAGTAAAAGGCTCAAAGACTTGTGTGCAGGAAAAGGCATGGTCATGTCATAGGAGGAAGCGTTTTTCCACACAAAAAAGATGGCAAACCAAGCAACAACTATTGACAGTGAGATACGAAAAAAAGAAAATGGCATGGATTGGACACACACTCAGGAAGCCAGCCCACAACATAACAAGACAAAGCCTAAGATGGAATTCCCAGGGGAGGACAAAAAGAGGAAGGCTGAGATCCACCTTGGAGTGAGATCTAGAGGCAGATTTCGGGCATTTGGGACAAAGCTGACTGGAGGTGGAAAAGATCGCCCAGAAGGTCAATGATTAATAATGATGCAAGATTGTGGTTTGCACGGTAAATTACAAGCTTGCAGGCCTCCGGAATCATGGTGTGTGTGTGTGTGTGTGTGTGTGTGTGTGTGTGTGTGAGTGAGTGTGTTTGTGTGTGTATTTGTGCGTGTTTGTATGTGTGTGTGTGTTCGAGGGGAAGGAGAGGTGTTGATGAAATTACATGTATCAATGTTCCAACCACTCCGCAGAGGATTGCAATGATAACGTCTATCTCACCTGGTTTTCAAGTCTCCTTTTTCGGTATAATATTACTTTAACTAAGCACAAAACAGCCAACTTTCTTTTTTTTTTGGGGGGAAACATAACTTTCTGGGTTACCTTATTCATAGCTTGCTGTGCTCTACGCCAAACGGAACAGCAAATAGCTTCAACTTTGTCTAAAGAGTTTGCCATAATCTATGGATCATGTTTAGAGTAGAAGTCTTTAAAATGGCAGCAGCTAACTTAGAAACTCTCCAATCTCCTCAAAATAGAAAAAAGTGCTCTTCATTTAATTTGTTTAAAAAAAAAGACCAATGAAAAGTTATAAAAAAACATATATGTCAAACAACAGCCGTCTTTGACCTTAAGCACTTTGTTGAAAAACTTTAACGACAAAAGTATTCATTATAAAACTACAAATTGGTACTCAGACACAAGAGCTTACCCCATGAAAAGCAGACACATTTGCTCATTAAAGGTGGTGCAGTCAGGTAGATAGTGATACATTCTCAACCAAAAGTCTTGGGATAAGAAATAAGGCAGATGATCTTTTGTTGCTTGTATACCAAGCAGGCAAAATCTTTGAAAAAAACTCATGCTCAGATCATACACTAGTTGACCATCTCTGATTGCTCTACTATTTACAAAACAAAATGCGCATAGAGCAGCTGTGTCATTCACAATGGAACATTATGTACAAACAAACGTAACGTTTATAAAAGGCATTTAAAAAAGGCTGAGTATAAAATCAGTAATTCAGTATGAAAGGCATTGAAGTAAACCTGTTATTTACACGCTAACTCCTGGTTCCACGCGAGGAAGTGTAGGACTGAAAAGCTTCAGACATGATCATCTTGAAGCTTGTTCAAGAAAGGTTGCGTTTTCATTACGATGTCATTACGACTTTGAGATGAAGCATACAAAGACATAATTGCTCCCAACAAAGCAGACAGCTTCATTGAAAAGCAACCTCAACCTTTAAAAACCTCACCCCCCCCACCCCTCCAAACCATGTCAAAGAAAAAAGAATTGCTTCCTAGACAGAAACAAACCGAGCACATGTTTAAATTATAGCAAGTTTGAATTTCAGAGTGAAATATGATATAACAACAGCATAGAAATTGAAGAAAGTACCGTGCAAACTAGTGCACAAACTGTGACCGAGGTTGAATGATATTCATACACGTTTAATGCCCATATTCAGCTTTTAGATGAAACAGCGTTGAATTTTGTTTTAAACATTGCACGCATCATTTACCTCTCAATGCTTGTTCCAGTCTTCCATCACAATAGAATATTAGGTATTATTTGTGAAAAGCCTGAAAGACTGAATCTGTTGGGATATAGTTGCACACTCAGGAAAGAGGAATCATGTAAGTCTATTTACTAAATTACTTAAAAAAACAAACTTGCTTCAACCTTTTGATTCTGGCCTCTGAACCATGGTGGTATACAGGCTTGCTCTGCCCAGTGAAAGATCCTGGTTTGAGTCTGAAAGGATCTGAAGGAGTTTTCTAGCCTGGAAAGAGGCAAGGGTGAATTATAAAAGAGTGTAAGTACAATAGTTTGCGTATAACCATATCATAAAATGTAAAACTCTACAAAAGTACCACTAAACATTAACCTATCTGACAACATGGCTTGCCACTGGATCATTCAAAATTCCGTATACAAGTTCAGATCTGGCAGTCTTTGACCAGCCTGTTTTTTGTTTGTCACCTTAGTATAAAGTAGTGTGGTCAGCTTTTTGTTGAATATCAAAACCTTCGTAAATGATCAAGTTTGTCATCTCTACTGTGTAAAAGCAAAATGTAGAATAAAAAAATAATAAATATCAAACGACTGTTGACTGGGGGCCAAGATAGCTCAAAAGTGGTTTGCCATCACGGCTACAAGATTCTGCTCATGAGATAGACAAAGGTAAATAGGCATTTTAGGATCTACGTGTAATCAAAACATTTCATAATGAATTGTGATAGTGCACTCAAAAGCAGATACAGGCGAAGCTGGTATCTCAACAATGTTGTCATCCCATTCATTGTTATGGACTGTCCCCACAACGAGTTGAATTTGTGGTGGGAGTATAATGTGTATAGCGACAAATGAAATAAGAAGACAGGGTGGGTGGGGTGAGGAGGGGTAGGGGTGGAAAAAGGAGTATGTTAAAGGTCAATTGAAATTTGCATAGAAGAAAAGCTCCCTTCAAGGGATGACTTACCAGAACAGACACCACGTAGACTTGAACTTGAAGTCAAATGTAACACACACAATGCCCAAGAATACAAGTTAATGAAACTCAGCATCCTCTAAACAAACCACAGACTAAAATCAAAACCAGTTATCTTTGACTCAGAAACAGACACAGGCAGCTGAAAAAGGGACGTGTTTACTTACATCACAGGGTGTAGAGACTCGTTGCATTTCATAGCCTACCCAATGCAAAAAGATTTTTGAACAGGAAATTAGAAGCATTGAGGTGAATGATCTATGCTCCATTTAGATAAAGAATACCTAGTGCTAATTTTAAGTAATTATCAGACAGATGGTATAATATTAATATATTTACTATTTTGAAACTGGTGTTGGATACAGGGTTGAAGACATACCTTTTAGTGTGGATTGAAATAAAAGGCATGGTATCCACTCTTTTTCCCCAATATCCTACTTAGGAATGTAAAATCCACCTAATTTTGCTGAAGCTTTCTGTCTGCACTAGAGGCCCTACTGATACAGATGGTTACAGGGTTAATATGGTGGTTTAGATAAGCTGAGTGATCAGCTTATAAAGCAGTCAAGTTGAAAAAAATTACACTACCATATTAATCGCGATTTGTATTGACACATCTGGTGTGCATGTGAACCTCTAAAGAGCTGTACAACCGTTGCTTTACCTTAAGTTTTCTGGAATAACAGAGATGTGGGGATGATTTAATGATGCTTGACAGGCTGCACCATTTCACCCCCTGTTTATTTAATTTGCCTCTCCGGGATCCTCCATCACAATGTTCTTGAGCATTTTTTCAGATAATCACATTCTTGTTTCTAAATGAACATTTTTATGCATTGTCCAACTGAAATGGTGACTATTATGCAACATACATCAGTGACTTTGTTTTTACAATTTCCCACGATTTCAGATAATTTTGTACGTGGCACACTTCTGACATGGTTTTCTTGTCCACGAGTTTCTTCTTACTTGAACAACTACTTGGATAAGATTCAGATCCACATGCCTGGATGATTCTAGTTTAGAACTGATGCTAGTCATTGTTCACTATACGAAGAATTACAAGAACAATTTTTGATTCCTTGGTAAGAATTTTGCTTTGATCATTTACCTCTACTAGACTGGCCACAAAGTAAACTAAGTAATGCACATACAGTATATTATAATCTCCTCTTTTGCAGAAATTGAATTACAACATTTTAAAATTTACTTTCACTTGAGACTAAACCAGTCGAAATATTTGGCATACATGTATATTGAGACTAAAGTGTCATTTATAGCAATCAGGTACCTGGTACAGGCCTACTTTGAATCAACTTTCGGTAAATGAACTAAGCTGATCCAAGATCTTTTATCCTGATTTATCTATGACTATGTATTGAGAAAATAAATCCCCGTTTGGACAAGGATTTAGTACACTGTTAAACATGTGGAGATGACTTCACATCTACATGTATATTATTCGTAGATCACTTCAAAAGAACTGAAATGGAGAGTATGCCTTCCTCAATTCGGCACAGATTAACTAGAGATAACACAATGGTAATTCGTAAAATGGAAGATAAGTTCTTATCACAATTCTTCAACAAAGACACAAACTCACAGATGTACACACTCTATAGAGAGAAAGTTGAGTTACTTTCAGCCTCACGTTAGGGTATTTTTACACAATGATTGGTAGGGCGAATATCACACGATGTTTGATTACAAGAACTTTCAATGAACACTAAAACACACACACACACACACACACACACACACACAC
>NW_004797555.1:809605-811935 GCF_000002075.1 Aplysia californica
TGAGGGTTTAGCATGGTTTACATGTTCTTTGATGGTTGCAAGAGGTGTCACAGCAGTATTTAGCATAACATAATATACTAATTTATTTATCTTCATGAAGTGAAATTTCATCCGGCATTGTTTTTACATTATTAACACTTCTTCTTCTTCTTCTCCTTCTCCTTCCCCTTCCCCTCTTCCTCCTCCTCCTCCTCCTCCTCCTCCTTCTCCTCCTCCTCCGGTTCTCGGCTCATTAACCCTCCTCACACACACACACACACACACACACACCCTTTCTATCTCTTTCTCCTTTCTCTCCCCCCTCCGCCCGCCCTCTCTCAACCCCTCCTCCGTCCCTGTATCCCCGCCCTCCCGTTTCTTCTATCTCTCCCCACACATACAGGAAAACCACATCGGTGCTTGCTTAGACTTTACACAACTTTTGAGAATACATGCATAAGTACCACATAGATTTACACAAAATCCAAGATTTAGAACATTTGAAGCTTCTGCAGTAGGGCTACTAGTACTCTTAACTCTCAGACCATTGACGATAATTCTAACCCATATACTGTGATCCTTCTTTGAAAAAAGAACCATTTGAATAACTAAACTAAATCTAATGGCATTATGAATATGGACCCAAACATCAGCATCATCATAACAATGGTAAAATTGAAAGAAAAAAGACGAAAGTCCTGAATAGTTTCAGAGTATAAATTATCTGTAGCTTGATTTTAACAAATTGCTTTAAAGAAAATGGCTCAATGTTTAATTAACGCAGGCTTATTCAAGACCACAATGATGCCTTTTCAGAAGTCTGTATCTGCATCATCACCATTATTGCCTTAACGTACTCACTGAGATCATATCTTAAAAACACCTTAACTTCAGCACTGATGGGACTTAAAGTGACACAACAGGATTCCGACTCCCAGTAAGTTACAACACCTTTTGCATGAGATCAGACTTACTCTGAGCTATCATCAACCATACTCGACCATTACAAACATTTATCAAATAACAAATACAGTTTCTATAGACACAAAAATACAAGAGAAAATACCGTGAGAGCACAGCAGTGAATGCTACGAGAAAGGGAGCTGTCCATGTCCTCGTGGTTTTGCAGATAAGCAGATACAATGTATTTATCAAATTTATGAAATTTTCAAAGTAACAATACAATAGCATTACCCTGCAGGGGTGTGGAAGATAATGGTAGGCGAAGCACACAACAGTCGTTGTCAAATGAAGTCCCCAGCTTTGTGTAAAAGCACAATGAACACGGAGATAAACATTATTTTTCTTATAATATATTATAAAACATCTTTTCACCATGGCCATCCAGACCCCTCTCCAGCCATCTTCAAAACGTCTTAGCTCAGCATAAATCAGTCTGGGATTTCAGTCCACCCACCTCTACCCCTCCTCCTTTTCTTCTTTCCCATTTCTTTAGCAGACACGGCAATAGCCAAAGCAAAGAACAACAACAAACAACACCCCAACCCGCTCCTCCCCCCTCCCCCCAAAAAACCAACAACAACAAGGAACAAAAAAACCCCAACCCCCAAAAGCAAATATGATCTTTGAATAGCAGTAGATCTACAGTATTGGGTTGCAAAAATAACATTAGCGCAACATTTGGAAGAAAAGAAAACAAGCAAGCAGCCAGAGCCAAGCCCAAAGCAGGAAAGCCATTGGGTGGAATCCTCAGATGCTCTTATGAATATTAATGTTGTAATAAATCCCCTACATCGTCAAAGAGTCAAAGTAACCTCTTAGAAATAGAACCGGAGAAAGTATCAAAGATAGTGTAAGAGGAAGGGGAGGGGAATGAGAGGGGGTGGAGTGTGGGAGATGGGTAAATGGAATTGGCAGAGGAGAGGGCATCAAATATTAAAAAAAAAAAAAACATGTGGAAAAAGAGGATCAAAAGGATGAATAGGAGGAAAAGAGTGAGAAGTACATGAGGAGGTAGGCGAAGAGGAAAGATTGAAGGCGGTTGGAGATGACAGTGAGAAAAACAGAAAATAGATGGAGAGAGACAGAAAATAGATGGAGAGAGACAGAAAATAGATGGAGACAGACAGAAAATGGATGGAGAAAGACAGAAAATAGATGGAGAAAGACAGAACATGGATGAGAGAAATAAAAAGAGCAATAATAAGAGGAGAAACGCAAGGGAAAGGATAGACCAGAAAAAGGAAGATGAAGATATTGTCGAGTGAGGGATTAAAAAACAAAGTGTCAGGGCAGGGCAGGGAGGGGGTGGGTGTATCCTGAGGAGCAGCAGTTAGATATGACCCCCTGACCCCCCCAAAAAAGGATACAGTATTGTGTGTGTGTGTGTG
>NW_004797555.1:812633-814368 GCF_000002075.1 Aplysia californica
AGCACTTTTTGTGGATTCTGGTGCGTTATAAATTCAATTATTATTATTATTATTATAATTTTCTGGAAAAAAGATAACCTGATGGGCACGTTAAGACAGCAGAGTCTGCAATGATATTTATTCCATCTGAGTTACACTCCTAAAATGTTATCATTACACAAAGAACAGCAGCCCTATTGCTATACAATGTCCAGTACAGTAGAAGAGTCCTGATAGCTACAGCTTGTGTGATCATCCTATGATGTGTTTGATAATTGTTTACGAAATTTCCCCAGTAACGTAATATTGATGAGGTGACAAACAGTTGAGAGATCTGAACGTCTCATATTTTGATACACAATTTTGTGAAAGAAGATTGTAATCTAACAGCTTTGGCTACAGATCATCGTGACTTCAATATAATCATTTGTATATCATTTTGATTTTCAATTGGTAGAAAAAGCAAAAATGAATTGTCATGAAATATATAAAAAGTTAATCAGCATACCAAAAAGCAACATCAAAGATATAAAAAAACAGCATTCTGCAAATGAATAATGAAGGCATCATGTAATCATGGATTACATGCAGATATAATAATGCAAAATAAAACCAAATGTATTGACAAGTTCTGTAAGGAAGGACTGTGATGACAATGAGGCATTTTGCGTAAGATGCAAAAGATGGCCAGTGACGGAATGCAGTTAAGTTTACAGTAAACAAAGAGTTCCATTTTCCTGTTGTCAATGGACTCAAGAACACCTTGATCCCAAACCGTCTTTTATCTCTCAGCCTTCATCCCAACAAAGCATTTGCACACTGAGAAATGCCCTTTGAAAGCCAAAGAGCATCGTGGAAGAAATACAAACTAATGGAAGAGAGAGCAGGGCATTGTTACTCATAAAAACACGCTGTCAATGTTTTCGAAGAAATAATATCCACATAGCCATGCCATTTCCTGAATAACAAAAACTTTTGAAATACTTAAACCAGCAAAAGACCGTGTCACACTACTATATGGTATTTGCTGAAGCAAGATGCACACCAAAGCCACTCTATTACAATGGAAGAATATGGTGGTGAAACTTCACACGACAGTCTCTCCTTTGTACATCACACCATCGTCTGAATAGGCCCTGAAGGATCTGTTTCTCTGAAACATATAATCCGAAGCGGATTTTTTCACGGAAACGCTCGATGCAGATTCACCAGTTTGTGACCAGCGGCCTCCCGACTGCTGGGACCTGGACTTGCTCCCGGAGAAATGAATCCCGGTCACATGACCATTCACAAATGTCAAAACGTTTGAGTCGTTGGAAGTTTTACGGGTCACTGACCTCTCAAATTCCGAGTTGAAATTAGAATCGCACTCTGAACTGTCACCCCCTCGGCTTCTCGGAATGGCAGCGCGCGATTGAACGTGTCTGTAGAAGAGTGTGAAGTTGTTGGATATGACCGGGATCGTGAGAGCCACCAGAAGGACGCCACTCACTGAGCAGGCCGTGCCCACTATGTAGCCCACGGGGGTGGTAGGGTACACGTCCCCATAGCCCACCGTTGTCATGGTGATGATGCTCCACCAGAAGCCCATAGGGATGGTGGAGAACATATCGCCGCCCTCTGTGGTGTTCTTCCGCTCGGCGTAGTAGATCATGGTGGAGAAGATGAGCATCCCGATGAGGAGAAAGATGAAGAGCATGAGCAACTCCTGTATACTGGCCTTGATGGCGTATACCAGGACCTGTTGGGGCGCCGG
>NW_004797555.1:816697-818258 GCF_000002075.1 Aplysia californica
GCAGGGAGGTAAAAGGGAGGAGGGGGAGGGGGGGATAGGGAAGTAAAAGGGAGGAAGGGGAGGTGGTGGTATCTGGTGTATTTGTATAGCGAATCCTTCCCCTTGCCAGCGTTATATTTGTCCTAATCTTTTTCTGGACCCCCAAAAGCTGGACCCCTAAAAAACAACGCGATAACGGATAGGCGTGTCTTGACGCTGTTGACTTGGAGTACAGGCCACCCAATAAAAAAGGCTTTATATATACGTACAGTCAAATAAAATTTGATATAACAGCCACCTATCAATCCAAGACAATCACTCACACAAAAGTTGGCACTTACATGACCAAAATTGAGTCGATAGTGCCGTTAAACACCTACTCAATCAATCAAAACCAATCTAAAGACCACTTCCCAACCCCCATTTGCGCTGTTTCTATACTTGTATTATACTGACACCATCCAAGATAAACAGATAAATCGATAGGTAGATAGACAGATAGATCAATAGGTAGATAGACAGATAAATCAATAGGTAGACAGATAAATCAATAGGTAGATAGACAGATAAATCTATAGGTAGATAAACAGATAAATCAATAGATAGACAGATAAATCAATATGTAGATAGACAGATAAATCAATAGGTAGATAGACAAATAGGTAGATAGACAGATAAATCAGTAGGTAGATAGACAGATAAATCTATAGGTAGATAAACAGATAAATCAGATAAATCAATAGGTAGATAGACAGATAAATCAATAGGTAGACAGATAAATCAATAGGTAGATAGACAGATAAATCAATAGGTAGATAGACAGATAAATTAGTAGGTGGATAGACAGATAAATCAATAGGTAGATAGACAGATAAATCAATAGGTAGATAGACAGGTAAATCAATAGGTAGATAGGCAGAGTCCAATCTGGTCAAACAGCCACCTGTCCAAGACAGTCACCTGACCAAACAGCTACTCCCCCCTTGCGTTTTCTTTCAGTATTAAGCCACGCCCAAGACATCCACCCAAACAAAAGACCATTTCATACTCTCCATTTGCGCTGTTTCTATAATAATATTGAGATGACACAATCCAAAATAGACAGAACCTGTTCTTTTTTTGGTAAGTGTTTTACGCCGCTTGCACCTGCATCAGTCATATGAACGCACGGGACACATTAACCATTTTCATTTAGTAGGACATTTTGAATTTTGCCCGGGTGGCGGCAGAAGCCTGCTCTTATCGATTTTGGACCACCAGGTAATCTTTAACGTGCGCAATTTACGCACGGGACCTCCAAGATTTTTCGCCCTTGTCCGAGAAGGCTAGGGGTAGATCTTTCCTGCCAGAAGATCAGGGCCGTGGCTAAAAGACAGCAATAATTATATGCCAAGGAGTAGCAGTAAAAAGGCTGAAGAAAGAGTCAGGAGTCCAGAGGAGAGGGCAAAGGAGGTGAGGAGGTGGGGACAGAAAGAGGAGACGAAAGAACATGACAGAACATTGCTTGAGAGCAGGAAAGGAGGTGAAATATGAGACAATTTAGAGAAGAAAAAATTCCTTCACTATCCGGATTCGAACCCTG
>NW_004797555.1:819368-820557 GCF_000002075.1 Aplysia californica
TGTGTGTGTAAATGTGAGGTATATTTGTAAAGGAAAGGTCTTCACGAACTGGTACATGTATAAATCTATACTCGCATATTAAAAAAAAAAAGAATTCAAGCTTAGCGTAGAAAAAGACTCTGAGAAACGCAACCGATTAGAGAGAAGTCTGAAATGTATTTCCTTTCAACACATTTCTTATCCCTAACAAACTAAAGCAAAGTAGACGAGACTGTGGAGGAAGGAAGGAGGAGGAACAAGAGGAGGAGGAGGACGAGGAAAGGAGGAGTAGGAGGAGGAAAAGAAAGAGATAGAGGAGAAAGAACTACGAGTTTGAAAAGGAAGAGAAGTGCTACAACTATTATGACAAAGGCAACGACAATAAGGAGGAGGAGGAGGAGGAGGAGGAGGAGGAGGAGGAGGACGACGACGACGACGACGACGACGACGACGACGACGAGGAGAAAATACGAGGAGAAAAATGAGAAGAAGTGCTACAACTATGACGAAAACGAAGAGAAGGAGTAAGACAAAGCAAGAAGAATCTAATGATGATGATGATGATGATGATGATGATGATGATGATGATAATGATGTTGTTGATGATCATCGGGTGACGACGGTGATAGATGATGATGATGTTGATGATGACGATGATAATGATAGTGACAACGACGAGACGATAATGACGACAATCACAACCAAAAAAATCGACGAAAAACAACACAACGCTACAGCAACAACAATACAACCGAGTTCCAGTCGTTCCTAAGCCCCACCCCCGCCCCCTCTTACCTACCACTCAAGGACCTTACTATATGTATGTTTTAGTAGAGGTTTTACGGCGCTCGCAACTGCATGCCCTTACTGTATAACCTCCTGGCTACCACTAAAACCTCATGTACATGGCACACCTTGAGGGCTTGGTAATGCTTCACCAGGTGGAAAATGCGGAACATCCGGATGATTCTCAGGATGAACATGATCTCAATCACGAAGCGTTCGTTCAGGTAGCACGCCTGCATATTGTCCGACTTGGTGAAGATCACCTGTGAAAGACACAAACGGTACTGAAACTTGATATGGTGGCATAATATGTTGTACAAAAAGAAGATGTACGGTAAATATACAGATAAATCAGCAGATCGTAAATAATCCATCATCATCATCATCATCATCATCATCATCATCATCATCATCATCATCATCA
>NW_004797555.1:822949-824498 GCF_000002075.1 Aplysia californica
AAAAACAAAACAACGACAACCAAAAACAAAACAAACAAACAACACAACCAACAACAAACAACAACAACAAAAATCAACACCCCAATACATAGACAAATCCACAAGCTCATATCGCTACCCTATCATTACAAAGTTCTATATCTGTTCTGTACTTTCTTTTTCAGTTAGTTTTAGTAGAGGTTTTACGGCGCTCGCAACTGCATTAGGTCATATGAGCACCAGAAGATTAGAGGAGTCACAAGAGAGTAACAAACATAAAAAAAGAAAAAGGGGAGATAAGGACGATAGCTGTTGATAGGAAAGAAGACGCAAACCACACCAGAGCACCCACCAACCACCCACTTACTTTCTTTTAAAGAATTTGAAGTTAAAAATTTTGAGTAACACAACTTGTCAAACTTTTTCGAATACACTTTATTGAATATCTTGATGACATTTCCGAACAATCTTACGATTTTGATAAAGCAGAGAGGTCATTTTGTACCCCCGGGGTTGTATTCTTCACATTTTAGAATATTTTTAGTGCGAAGATCTCTTTGACACTTTAAGTATTTCTTAAAAAATAATTTTGACAGACTGCTATGCAAAGCGTACAGATCGGATTAACGAGTAAATTTTTTCTTTGGAAAGTGGTGGCATAGAGTTCCCCACGTCGTATGGATACGATAGTAAAACACGACGTACGGATAGGATTAATTTCTGAACTCATGTGAAACTCAAAACGGCCAAAACATTCAGATAGAACTTTGCAATTCTAAGGTGGTGATATGCAAATATACACACAGACATACACTTACTCAAACTTAGGCCGGTCCCAGAGTGGCTCTGTAGTTCTGACCTGTAGCTCGCCTGGCTCGCACCGTGTAAATGAATGTATACATTATCGTGTGCTAAAGCAACGTAGCTGTATCGTCTGTTTTTTTGTCAGCAGAGCTGCGTAATGCGCCAGACGTGCTATTCAACAGTGTTGTAAAAATGGCGGACATGTGTCGCCTCGTTTCGTATTTATTTTCGATTGAAACTCTTCACAGATCATCAAAATCAACAAGAAGTAAGTATTATTAGGTGTTTTACTATTAAATATTGATGCTAGTATCAACACTTGGCCTCAAAATCACCCAGAAGTGCACTCTATCATACTTTGAAATTTCGAATCGAGAGGTTGACCTAGTTTCGATTGTTGTCGTAGGCCTAGGCCGAGGCAGGCCTTGGCCTAGATCTAGGTGTGCTTCTCTAGATTCCAGAAAGGGGAGGGGGGGGGAGCTGCACTTGGCACATAACGTAAAGAAGAGTTGTCCCGTCTTGGTATAATTGGTTTTGGATTACACAGTACCTAAATATAGCAAGGCAGACCCGTCAGTTGCACACCTACCCACATCAACCCACAATGCGGCTGTGCTGACACACAGCGAGTGTGGCTCGTGCTCGCTGAGACACAGGCTCCAACGCACAGTGCGACTGTGCTGACTCGCAGACGGCGTGCGCCAGGCGAGCTACAGGTCAGACCTACAGAGCCACTCTGGGACCGGTCTTACAGTCACAAAGTCAC
>NW_004797555.1:824631-828166 GCF_000002075.1 Aplysia californica
CAGAGAGAGAGAGAGAGAGAGAGAGAGAGAGAGAGAAAGAAAGAGAGAGAGAGACTGACAGATAGACAGACAGCAGACACACAGACAGACAAACAGATAGACAGACAGACAAACAGACAGACAGACAGGCAGACAGACAAATAGACAGACAGATAGACAGACATAGAGGGACAGAAACCTGAGTATTAGTTCCAAAGTGAAGAACACAGTACATATGATGTCCAACGTATTCAAGGCCTCGTGGGACGTCATCACCTGATAAGCAAAGACAAAAAAAGGCAATGAGCATATCTGTCACGACATGGTAGAATCAGGCGCTCGTCAGTTTTGTGGCATCTGTAGTTATTGGTACCACCATCTTAAAGCTTGTTCATAAAATCATCTTTTGATGAAAAATATACACGCCTATCTTGAATAGACGTCGAGGTATTTACGTTTGAAGGAGGTTCGGGTTGCCTGTTTTCAAATGTAAAATTAGCGAGAAAATGGCGGCCAAAGATGGTTGATTTCAAAGCTTGAGAGACCTTAAAAACTGAACATCTACATTTGTTCTGACTTAAATTAATTTTCTTCAATAAAATCCGCAAAGAAATATGTTTTCAAATGGACATAAAAGATGCTGAGCCAAAAAAAAGTAAAAAATTAGAAGAAAACAAATGTCAAACTGGGGGGAAATGCCGATATCTTCGATTTCATTATTTTGACGAGCGCCTGATTTCACCCGGATGCCTCACATATCGAACTGTGAGTATATAATGTTTATTGCTCTTAACTGGCGTATATCTCCCTACTAGACACACCATAGCTCATTCCAAAGATAATGGCACCAAGAACACTGGGCTAAAAAATATAATACACAATTATCTATAGGTTTAACACCCCTTTCAGCACTACAAGTTTAACAAGCACAGCCTTCGACTTTTACGTTCGTCTGTGATAGGACCGAGCCAAAAGTCCCCCAACACAACCAAAGTTCATATCATCCCATTGGGGAGATTCGAATCAGGTCCGTCTGCTTTGTAGTCTAGCATGGTACCTACCGAGCTGATAGTGGGCCAACTGGGCGGAGAGGAAATGCATTTTAGAAAGGTCAATGATAAACAGTTGGGAAATCCCACCATAATGGTGCCAAAATAAATGACTTATTAATAGTACTGTTTAGTTTGTCTCATACCCAACGACGATGGCGTCATTCGATAGAAGTGCTTGGGAAAAAATTCAAACGTTTGAATACCTTGGAGAATGGCCAGGAGAAAGCTTAGAATGCTGAAGAAAAACCCAAATGCCAAGTTGTCTACAAGCTCACTAATTAAATCGTCTGATCTTACTCCTAATCCAGCCTTTCGCAACCAGGAATACACACTGTTAATAGAACAAAGCTCAATGTTGACCAACATCAATGGATACTAGCGTTGTGCTTGAAGAACAGAACACTGTGCTGACTATACCTAAAGCTCTATCAGGTAGGGACTTGTAGAAGAAGGGCGAACAGTTAGCTCAGTTGTTACAATAATAAATAATAGATAATAAACAGCATTTGCATAGCTCATGTCCCCACTCGAAAGCAAACTCTATGCGCTTTATACTATATTATTACCCCAGCAGACCATAGAACACTCAGAAACATTCTCAGTTTCTCGGGAAGCATACAGTGCAAGCAGCTGGTTAAGCGCTCAAACACTATCAAACTGACACGATCTTTCACTGTCTATGGCTGGTAGCCATTTTCACCTAGGTGAAGTGGGGAAAATTTGTGTAAAGTGCCTTTCCCAAGGACACAACGTCGGGCCCATGGCTCGAACCCCAGAACCCGCAACCTCACGCAAGTCCCGTAGCCTAACCACTAGGCCACCGACCTTATCTTGCTGAACTGTAAAGCCGGCCACATTGGCCCATACCCCAAAATGAGGCACACACGAGCTAAGGAAGACTGATGATTTTTTGGCTCTCCATCCATTTGACTCTGCGCTATCAGAGAAAGAGGAAAGGAGTTAATACTGTACCAGTGGGTTGTAATTATAATTGTAACGTTCTGCGCCCTCATATTTTCATATTTCCAATGTAAATCATGTAATTAAAAAGCGGGCTGCTTCGTCCATGCCTGTCAGGGCTAGCCCGTGTTGAGACTAATATAATTTCACTGCAGACATGAGCAGAAACTTGAAAAACAACAACAAACAAACTCTCCCTATATGAAAACCGAACAAATTTCTTCTGCGTGCAAAGGTGCAACGCCTGGTAACCTCGCACCACTGACGCCGGTAAGGGAAATGTATCCATATCAATATCAGAATGAATGTGCTGATAAGCTAGCCGGCCAGGCTGAGATTGGCGGCAACATGCAATTAGATCTACCAACAGTCAAGGCAGCATTGACAGTATGGTTCAACGACCACAGAGAGGATGAAGGCACCACTTCACACACAATGGATAGACTAAGGAAAGCTGGTGTCTCTAGAGGGTCGGGGAGAGACCACGACCTGCGTGGAATGGCCAGAAGAATATCCAACCAGCTGTTAACTGGCACGATCAGCAGGCAGACCCTTTCATGGATCCTGGAGAGGAGGGAGGAGCAGCTATGGCATTGTGCCGTCTGCAATGACGCCTGTTCTTCAACCAATTAAGTAAGTAACCAGAATGAAACAACGCAGAATAGAAAAGAACGAGATCACATACCCGGCCCAGTTCCCTGGAATGGCCTCCTTCGCACTCAGTTGTCACGTTCAAGAACTTGGGTCTTAGCTCTGGGAGAGTCTCCAGGCAAAAGCCTGCTATTGAGGTGACGACAAACAAGAACGACGTAACACCGTATATCTGAAACAAAATGTGACAAAGTGTAAGTATGGCAATAAATGAATAGTGAAGATACCTGGACACATGGTCATGGATGTAAACAACTATTGTTAAAAGCATTGAATTTCGCTGTCGTTATCTTGTTTATTTGTTTGAGTAAAGAGAAGTATATCGACACAATAATGGTCATCAGTGCTGGGAAAATGTCAGACAGACAGACAGAAACAACAGACTTGAAAGTATAAAGAGGTAGGACCTACCAGTGGCGCCCTCCACCACCCATTGTTATTATCTTAAATGAACATAAACGACAATGATTGAAAAGTGGAGTATACTGAAATAGTGATCAAAATCTTAGGAGACAGCTGGGAATATCGTGGAAGGAAAAGAAATCAAATGAGGTAGTACTTGATGAAGCCCCAGTGGGACGCTCAATGTTAAAAACAATCAGGAAAAGACAAGAGCAGTTTTTGGGACACCTGCATAGACTTAAAGGTCTTGAACATCTTGCTCTCACTGGCGAAATTGAAGGCAAACGAGGCAAGGGTAGGCCCAGAGCAATCTACTAAGAGAACCTAAACAGATGGGTAACAGGGAAAGATCAGGGTAACGTAGCTTTTTTAAGAGCTTCCGAGCAAAGGAATGAATGGAGAACCAAGATCGCCGATGTCTGCCGCAGATCTGGAACTTGATGATGATGATGATGATGATGATGATGATGATGATGATGATGATGATGATG
>NW_004797555.1:828903-830886 GCF_000002075.1 Aplysia californica
CAAGGGAGTAACAAACATAAAAAAGAAGGAGGGGAGATAAAGACTATATAATATGTTTGATAGGAAAGAAGAAGCAAACCACACCAGAGCACCCGCCAACCGCCCACTACCCCGGCTTCTAGATGCGCCCATAGCGTTGACACTGACAGGCTTCGGAATCCACAGCGCAGCAGGAGGTAAAGTCGCAGAAAAGTCCGCTTGGAGGTTAATGTTCCCCATACGATGATCCAGAAATGAAGAGCTCAGAAATTCCCCAAACCCCAAACCAGAAGGAAAAACAAGGCTAAGACGCATTAATTCAACGACAAAGACGAGGGCCCAACACAAGGAGGAAATTCCAGCTTATCGATCAGGTCTGCCAAATAAATCCGTCTATGGTGCAACGCGGAGCCGGACAGAGCATAAAGCTGAAATCACACTTAACACAGAGTCTGTTACAAAGGGGAGAAGAAGAAGAAGCAGGAGAAGTAAAGGATGCCTACAGACAGATTTTAAAAACAACAACACGAGGTTAAGAAAATACACGTCGACTAGAAAAGGAATTTGAAAACAGAAAGGATCGTGAGAGAGGAAGAATCCTTTTTCGTGGGTCCATTATTTTCTTCGCCTGTCGTTGAACTGCAGGATCGATTTCGAACTTGGATAAAGAGGGTGACCCACTGGCCCAACTCGTTGAGTATACATGATAGGGTCAGGACAGAAAAAATCGATTGATCGGTGTCCAGTATTCAGCTACTAAATGGAATTGGAAGAAAACACACTGCGCAATGAAAAATGTGCGAGGTAATCTTAAACCTGTGATGGACGGATTTGTTAAAAAAATGATGAGAGTTAAAAGTATCAAACATCTTTTGTTTTTAAACATGTAACGATTCAAGTACACACGTTTAAGAACGTGCATTTAAAAAGTTTGTTCAAATGCTAGAATAGAGCCTCTAATTTGAGCAGCAATCGAAACAACGTCACCAAATGATAATCAGTTGCATTCGACCTGATACCTTCATTAGGCATGCAGGTGAATCATGGACACACTCTTTCAGGGAAAGATCGATATTTGTGCGACTGAACTACATGCATCTAATGCGCTGGTGGATCCTACCATGGAAACGTTTCGACTATCCTATCTATCTATGGCCTTTGTGTGTATGCAGTTAAGTTCGACATTTTCTTGAAAATAATTGATTTGCGACAGTTTTATTGGCTATATGTGTGATCTGCAGCAAATAATACGCAGTTTGACCCTTCCAAGCCGTGCATCTGTGTGCGGGAGTGTGTCTCCGAATAGTTCCTGGGTGCTCGCCGGAGACGTCTCCGAATAGTGTCTGCCACAAATGAGAGACATTGTCAATAATATGTTTGGAATCAAAGAAGGTGTTGGGGTTTTTCGACTATCGTTCCTCCAATATAGACTGAAAATAATCTTAATAGTGGAGGGTGGCACAACATTGTAATCTCCTTAAAAGGCACCAAACGAACAAACCAAGTTCACATCAGACACTGAACACGGGACGACCAGTACAATTTTGACGACTTCATGAGTCTTTAGTCTAGATGGAATTTAAGTCCATGACCTGCTTTAGACACAACCTAAATTGAAAGGGCTGTAAAAGTTGAACTCACGTCATACTCGTACCATGTAAAGCTGAGTCATGATGAGTGAAAAGTTTACACGGCCGCCTGAACAGGGCTAAGTATAATAAAAACACAAAAGGTCTGGTCTTCACAGAGGGAAAAAACATAATTGCTCTTGTATTTACGCACATACACAGAGAAATTGCAGGAGCGCACCGTCATAAAACGCCGTATTACAACGCTCAAGCTCTGGCTCAAAGAGCTGCAGAATGTAATAAAAGCTCTGCCATGACAATGCGGCTGGTTCATGAGCGTCACTGTAATGTCCTACATCTCTAAAGCCTCTCTCCCCCAACCCCCAGTCTGTCTTTAATTCAACAACCCCCCCTCCCCAATTTTATCTGCTTTAAT
>NW_004797555.1:831128-832856 GCF_000002075.1 Aplysia californica
TCTCTCTCTCTCTCCCCCTCTCTCTCTCTCTCTTCCTCCTTCAATTCCCCGCCACGCCTTTAGAAGATTGATGCATTTCTAGGTCAGACCAGCTACTAGACAGCTTCGGATCTGTAATATGTACATCAGTTTGCTGATTGGAGGATGCGTGTGAATATGTAATAGACGATGCTTTACAGGTGAAAAGTTGTTCCCGCATCCGATCCGGACATTGGGGATTGCCTTGTCAGTGAGACAACTTCCGGGGCCTTCGGCATATTGTTGTAGGGTGGCCAGTTCCTTTCCACGCCGCCTTCACTCCCCCAACTCGGAGTCAGGTACCCATTACTGCTGGGTGGGCAAGAGGGGGAGAAAAAAAATCAGTGCTCGAACCGAGGCTCGAATCCGGACTTTCCGCTTCGGAGACGAGCGCACTAACCGCTCCGCCACCACACTCTCTGCTTTACCGGCATCTTGTATTAATACTTCGTTTACGGTGTTTGAATGTGTCCACTTCTGCACTTTTACACACAATCATGCGGACGGCGTCTCTGGTGTAGCAATTAGGCGCTTAGCTGTCGCACGTGGGAGACTTGATTTCGAATCCAGGGTGGGGAGAAAATTTGACAGAGTATCTCGAGGCCTATTTTTGTTGTTGCTGGGATGTTGTATCTCTCTTAGGGAGAGCAGAGTGTCCGCCTCCTGGGCTATCTAAATTGCGTCGAAGGGGGCATAAAAATGCCTACTTAGAAAAAAAATATGACGGACACTACAAAGACACACTTGCGAGCACATAAAACACTGACTCGAACACATCTTTAATTTACCAAAGAGCAACCCCTAGGTAAAGGAGCTAAAAATATTGTTTCTCATGTTCTGAAGAAAACACACACACATATACACATACACACACATACAGACACAAACAAACAAACACACACACAAACACATACACGTACAAACACATCACACATCATCACAAAGAAACCCCCCTCTCTACAGCTAAGTCCGCAACTGCCGCAAACATTTTGGTGAGAAAACTTCGCCGGCCCTAAAGTTTTAATATAGGATCAATTAGCCTTCACTGCTCATTAGGGGCACTTTTTTCGGTAAATCTATTACTCTACAGGACATCCAGAATCTTATATGGTCGCTTTTAAGCACAAGGGGGCTATCCCCAAAAATGCTGTTTTGAGAAAATCGAAGGTAAAGTTTTTTGTTCAGTTTCTTTAAAAGACAAGGAGAGTTTTCTCTATATCCATAAATATACACACCAATGATACTAAACGTCTCCTATAGGTACGGCAATGTCCACTTATGGCGTAGGTCAAGAATTCTGGAAACCCCCGATATCTGGGTTAGTCTGCTTGTCCTTAAATTTAAAAGCGACCATGGGAGTGCACACTGTAAGGTCAAATAAAGTGGGTGTGAGAACTTTTTATTTCCATGCCACTGAGATTTGGAATTCCCTCCCCAAACGAAATGCGTTTTACGTCATCGGAGAGATAATAAGAAAATTCTAAAGACGTATTCGTTCAATGTTATCATCTGCTGGTAGTTTTTGTATGTGGGAATGTGTGTGGATCTGGGAGTCATCTGTGTGTTTGTGTGTGTATGTGTTTGTGCGCGTGTGTATGTGTGTGTGTTTCGTTTGTATGTGTGTGTGTTTCGTTTGTTTGTGTGTGTATGTGTGTGTTTATGCGTTTGTGTGTGTGTGGGTATATCGTTTGTGTGTGTGTGTGTGTGTGT
>NW_004797555.1:832977-834079 GCF_000002075.1 Aplysia californica
AGATAGATAGATAGATAGATAGATAGATAGATAGATAGATAGATAGATAGATAGAAAAAAGAAAGAGAGAAAAAAGGTAGGGAGAGAGAAAAAGAGTGTTTTCACAACGAACAATGTTCGTCTTTTGCTTTGTCAGAGTATTGAAGTCTTTTCAGATAGTTTATTGGGTCCACGACGGTAGCTAATGGCATCTTTTTACACTTCTTTTTCAATTCACCTCCTATGATTTTCCCTCCCAATTGACCATTATGCCCTGTTAAAAATAATCTCAAAATGAGAAGCAGAGGCTGTTATAAAGTCCTCAAAAGGGTGAAATCACAGACTGACGAAAAACCTATACTAAAGATTATAATATAGTAAAATGAGTGGCTTTGTCTGAACATTATAGTGCTTTCGTCTCGAACTCGAACGAACAAAACTGGCTCATTAGTTTTTCCTATTCACTTTTTTACCCTTTTACCATCCTCGTCCCCACCTTTCGTAGCCCTTCTCTGCCCATTCTCTTTCTGTAAAGCGTTAACAAATACAACTCCCCCCCCAAAAAAAAAAAATTAAAAAAATGATATTAACAACCAACTTAAAATGAAAGGATTGTCTCTGCCAAAGTTGTCTTGGTGGCGTAACTGTATCCCCAAAAAAAAAAAAAATTTAAAAAATGATATTAAACGCTGTAGGCATTTTCTTGTTCACTTCTTTTATGTGAGTCTTTAGCTGCGAATGTATAACAACACCCATTTATTGTCTACACAGAGCACTCAGATGAATGAACCTCCACGACCCTGGAAAATAAATTCCAGCAGAAACTGATTGTTTCTCGGCTGTAAGAGCAAGGTGACAAACGCGACAAGTTAGGTTGCACTAATCTTTACACTAGAGACACTCCCCTCTCCCATTTTTTCTCTCTTGCTTTCATTTTTTTCTTCCTCGAAGTCCATTCACGGTTATCACTAAGACACCCCGTTCCTTTTCCTATCTTCTTCTTTTCTTTTTTCCTCTCTTCTTCTTTTCTTTTGTCCTCTCTTCTTCTTTTCTCTTTTCCCTCGAAGTTCATACATGGATATCGCAAACACTCCACCCCCTCCCCACCTCTGCACCCCTCTCT
>NW_004797555.1:836128-837143 GCF_000002075.1 Aplysia californica
AGAGAGAGAGAGAGAGAGAGAGAGAGAGAGAGAGAGAGAAGGAAGAGAACGGAAAGGGGGGCAAATGTGCACGTCCAACGTTCCCCTTCTTTTCGACAGATAACACACCCTGCTCTCCATCATACCATTCACACCCACACTAATACAACACCGAAATTAGGTTCTGTTCCCAGCTCCCTGACTGACAGTCAAGATCTCCTGTTTCGCTCGGCCGTTCAACCTGTGGAGGCAACTCCCAACAGGGAAAGGCGTTTGGACGAACGGACGTTGAACCAACGGACTTCACACGAACCTGCTCCAACGACCACTTGACCAAGATAATCAGCTGTACAAACGACAACATCCTACCCCCCCCACCCGTATTTTTTTCGCTTTTTTGTGGAGGTTTTACGGCGCTCGTAACTGCATAAGGTCAAATGAGCGCCAGAAGATTAAAGGTGTTACAAGAGAGTAGCAAACATTAAAAGAAGAAGGGGAGATAAGGACGATAAATGTTTGATAGGAAAGAGGAAGCAAACCACACCAGAGCACCCGCCAATCACTCACTTTTTCTCTTTATCATGACACTGTCTCAGACAACCACCCACATAACATTTTTCTAATTATTGACATTGGACGGTCGTCTTACGCAGGTTCGATATTATCTTGCCATTAGGGCATGTTTCGGCTTCTTTATCAACTTCATCATAGAAACTGGTTATATTATCGCCAGGCATGTTATTAGAATTCTCATATATGGCCAATCTCATTACCAGATAATGAATACAATGATAAAACAGGGCATCGAGAAATTTGAAGAATATAACTGAAGAATGGAGATCTCAAGAATATAAACCCATGCCTGTTAATATCTTTGAACATTTAATTCTATCGGCATGCTTTTGAATAAGAAACAGGCGAGCACAGCCATAAATATAATATTATTTCAGTTCCATTCTAATCATTCTCTGCCACACAATTCTATTGTTTAGTGAGTTTGCATCTTTCAATCTTTCAAGGGGAGTTTTTTTTCGGG
>NW_004797555.1:838154-840642 GCF_000002075.1 Aplysia californica
TATATACACCTTTCAAGTAGGAGTTCTCCGGAACTTGCGACACAAATAGGTCATACAAGTACCACTGAGCCATCTAGGGGGTTAAGAAATTGTGCACTACTGAACAATTTATGTCACTCTTGTAAGTTTTTAATTTTAAAATTTAAAAAAAAAAGGATTTCTTAAGGCTTCGTCGATCTCGTTTGCTTTCGTCTTCCTACATCTGCCCCGTCTAACCTCATCTCATTCTCCCGACGTTTCTAATCTATATGTAGATTAAGAAAGCAAAAAACCCCCTCTCTTTCCTTTCAATTTGATTCCCTGATTGTTGGAATCAATGTGCATGCAAAGATATGGAACAATTCCTTTTTGTCTGTCTAATGCGACCTGCTTAAAACTGTCTGTCAATCTGTCTGTCTGTCTGTCTGTCTGTCTGTCTGTCTGTCTGTCTGTCTGTCTGTCTGTCTGTCTGTCTGTCCTTCTGTCTCTCCCTCTATGTAAGCTTGTATGTATCTAGCTACCTGACAGCTCCATTTCCTAATTTCTATTTCTTCAGATGAGCATAACTCAAGTACATTGAGACCAATCGTGTTATTAGTCCCATATTTGCTTTACCTGAAATTACAATTTATCCAATAGAAGTATATATTATCAATCCTACATTCACAGGATATATCCATTCTTCTATTCCCAGACAATTTCCTTGAGATTGTGAACATCAAAGAAAATCAGCTTATTTAAGACGCCTCCTTTTCAACCCCTATATTAACTGAGACTTTCATATCGTTTTCATTATATGAACGTATTCAATGGTTATTAATAAGATCCTTCTAAGACATCAGCATCACCCTTATTAAAGAAGGCCGATTGCAGTCGCACAGGACAAAGGCTTTTGACATGCAAACGGGGTCGGGGAAAAACCTCTTGGAAGATAAGGTATTGCTAAGACTCTTTAGCACCACACGTAGCGTTTTGAAATCGGCCCTCACTTTTTATCCAAACAAGCGCGCACAATGACGGAGGACAAAAGCTTTCTTCGGGGGGAAACGTGTTTAACCCTATCCGTACGTCGTGTTATACTATCGTATCCATACGACGAGGGGAACTCTGTGTCACCACTTTCAAAGAGAAAATTTACCCCTTAATAGCAGTCTCTCAAAATGATTTTTTGAGAAATGCTGACAGTTTCAAAGAGGTCTTCGTACTAGAAGTATTCTAAAAAGTGAAGAATACAACCGCGGGGGTACAAAATGACCCCAGGGCGTATGGATAGGGTTAAAAGATTATTAATAATATTAGCAGTCACAATTATGACGTTGCAGTTAGATGCTATTAAGTAATGCCATCGATTGCGAGAGAGATATTTAGAATAGAGGTTAAAAAGCGATGAATTATTGGTTCCAATATTTTAAGCATTTATATTATTTAATCTCTTATTATAAACTATGTATTGTAAACAGTTGTGTCATCACCGATGTCATAACATGTCTAATTACAAAGTTGTGATTGTCATTGCTAATATCACCAATAAGCTCATTGCATTTTTATAATATGCATAGGGATTCATTCACTATCTTCACTGTTGTCTGGAAAAGAGAGGGATGTAGTTTGAACAAGTAGACGTTTTACACCCCGGTCGTTACAATATAGATCATTATTAGGAGCCGGAATCCCACCTCGTCTGTCAGGGCCAACCCGGGCTGAGCGGGAAACAATTGGTCGCTTTTAAGCACAAGTGGACTATCCCAAGAAATGTTGATTTGAGAAAATCGAAGGTAAAGTTCTTGCCCCTTGTTCAGTTACTTTTTAAAAAGACAAGGAGAGTTTTCTCTTTAACCAAACACATATACACACCAATAAAACCAGACTTCTCCTTCAGGTAGGCCATTTTTGGTATAGGTCAAGATTTCTGGAAGCCCCCGAAATCTGGGTTAGTCCGCTTGTCCTTAAAAGCGACCAATTAATGTCCCAGCAGAAAGACCAAGATATTCGGTAAGAAATCTCCCTCAACTGGAAACGAGCTCCGGTCTCCTACGATTACGTGTCACAGCGAAGCCTTAAACCCTATCCGTACGTCGTGTTTTACTATCGTATCCATGCGAGGTGGGAAACTCTGTGCCACCACTTTCCAAAGAGGACATTTACTCGTTAATCCGATCCGTAAGCTTTGCATAGTAGTCTGTTGAAATCATTTTTTTGAGAAATACTGAAAGTTTCAAAGAGATCTCCGTACTAGAAGTATTCTAAAATGTGAAGAATACAACCCCCGGGTTACAAAATGACCCAAGGTCGAACGGATTTGGTTAACTTCTACCCCACTGACGTCGGTTCTACGACAATACGATACACTATACTCGTACTACACATTACTACACAGTATTAAAAAGGACCCCCTAAAAAAAATCAAATAAATGTAGTAAGCTTACCACATCAAGCCTCGATGTCCTCGCATTCTTTAACACACACACACACACACACACACACACACACACACACACACACACACACA
>NW_004797555.1:843467-845340 GCF_000002075.1 Aplysia californica
GAAGGAACATTTGTTTTAGGGATGATACATTGGACCAGAGATGTAATTTTCCAGATGCGTTTTTGTATTTGGAGACGAAGACAGTCAAGTCGAGCACAAGACTTGAGAAAGGTTTTTCTAGTTTTAGTAGATGTTTCACGGCACTTGCAACACAATAAGTTCTTATTATAAGTGCCGAAGATTAGAGGTGTTATAAGAGAGTAACAAACACAAAAAGAAGAAGGAGGGGAGATAAAGACGATAGATGTTTGATAGGAAAGATGAAGCAAACCACACTAGAGCACCCGCCAACCACCCAAGAGGAAGGTTTACAATTTCGCAAAGAATGCAGAAGACAATGGATCGATATGCTCAGTTCATTCGTCAGTTTCGACCGGCCCCTCTAGCTCGAGTTGTGTTCATTTGTTACACCATACTTTAATTTTAGTACAGGTTTTACGGCGCTCGCAAATGCATAAGGTCATATGAGCGCCAGAAGATTAGATGTGTTACAAGAGAGTAACAAACACAAAAAAGAAGAAGAGGGGGAGATAAAGACGATAGATGTTTGATAGGAAAGAAAAACCAAACCACACTAGAGCACCCGCCAACCACCCACGAGGAAGGTTTAGAATTTAGCAAAGAATAAAGAAGACAATGGATCGATATGCTCAGTTCATTCGTCAGTTTCGACCGGCCCCTCTAGCTCCAGTTGCGTTCATTTGTTACACCATACTTTAGTTTTAGTTTTAGTAGAGGTTTTACGGCGCTCGCTGCTGCATAAGGTCATATGAACGCCAGAAGATTAGAGGTGTTACAAGACAGTAACAAACACAAAAAAGGAGGAGGGGAGATAAATGCGATAGATGTTTCATGGGAAAGAAGAAGAAAACCACACCAGAGCACCCGCCAACCACCCACTCACTATACTTTAGCACCATTGAAAAACAAACAAACAAACAAACAAAAATACAAAAGAACCAATTAACAACATTACTAACAGTAACAACAACGTCATCAATAAATCATCATCATCACGATCATCATCATCAACGTAAACGTTGAACGTATAACATAATAGAAAATCTTACAAGTCTCCAACTTTTTTGGGGGGTCTTTTTGCGGTCTACGATGATGATGATTATCATCAATAAAGCAGCAGCAGCAATAACAACAACAACAGCAACAACAGCAACAACAACAACTACAACAACAACAGCCACAAAATAATTGTAACTAAAATCGAGGGCCCAGTCCAGTAGAGTGTCATCAGTACTAAATTACTCAAACCCTTCTGCAGTAATTAGTTTAATTCATAGCTTCTGTTGGCTAAAGAATTTTAACAAACAGGTTTGTTTCCAGGCACGAATAAACGGACGCACTCATACTAATATGACATTATCCTATAAGACCCAGATCCGCGTATCATGATAATTTTTTCCACCAATCGAAGGCGCGTATCATGGGCTTAATTTTTATATAAGTTTTATCGAGTTCCCTGTCTTAGAATCGCTATAAAAAGCAAATAACTGTTTCACTTATCATAGCAGTTCGCTTCCAAATTAGCACATCTTGAGATGTGCGGAATGGATTGCAATATTCTTCCAACTTGGATGACGCTACAAGAATTACTACGGACCAAGAATTCCTAAATTGCGTATCATATGATACGCTTTTAGGGCTTGATTGTTTTCGGTGTGTTGTTCATTCATGCATAACTACATTAATCAGTTTTTTGTTCCACCTGAAAAATTCGCCTTGGTACGCGGATCTGGCTCTTATAGGACGACGTGCTAAGTGTGGTAGGGATTCACTCCGGAGAAACTGAATAAAAGTTCAACTTGCACATTCTTATGTAGTAGGGTTAGTGTAAGCTTGAGAAATGACACACACA
>NW_004797555.1:848452-860253 GCF_000002075.1 Aplysia californica
GGGGGGGGAGGCTTGGTCATTTCAGTTTCGTTGCATTATCTATCATGGCCCTGGATGTATTACACATTCTTTTGTCACATATTATTTGAATTATTTTTGGGTACTCGTATTAGTTTTCCGACACTCCTTTTTCTGTTATGGGAAACTATCTTTGTGTGTTTTCTTGATATTTCAAATATCTCAATTTGTAGAACAAGTATTTTACCTACCGCAAAAAAAAACAAAAACAAAAACAAAACAAAACTATTGCTCTTTTAAAAAGATAATTTGTTTTAGTCAGTGCTTTTAGGCTTTAAAAAGCTAATAAACAACAAAACACAAAAAAGAAACAAGAAAAAAAAACAACCCTTGCTTACTATGTGAAAAAATCGTCTCTATTATCTGAGAGCAGATATTAGAAAGCCAGTCTTGTTGTTTTCCTCTCGCAGTAAGCGAACATTATTGGCTTCGTGCGTGTCGTTTCAATTCAGTTTATCGTAATAACAACAGCGGACGGTATATTGGATGGCTGGGCAAGTCGTCTTGACTGTACTCCAGTACTCTGACAAAACGCCTTTACTTATTCACAGTAGTTTTGAGAAATCAGCGATTTTCGGTTTTCTTACAATTGTTGAGCACAGGGAATGACATTTTCAATTATCAACCGTTGACGTGCTGTGCACGATAGTGTAAATATCATAAGAAAACGAAAAAAAAAGATGCTTTCTCGAAACTGCTGTGAATAAGAAAAAGGCGTTTTGTCACAGTGCGACAGTGTAGGACCTAATATTACAGCCCAAATCTTGTGTGCGGCGAAAGATGCACTGGATGAGATTTGTGTGTGCGCTCTGGGGTATAATGTCTCTTGGGTAAATATACATGATCAATAAAGACATCAGTCCAAGACTCTGTCTGTCTGTTTGTCTGTCTGTCTGTCTGTCTGTCTGTCTGTCTGTCTGTCTGTCTGTCTGTCTGTCTGTCTGTCTGTCTGTCTGTCTGCATCTCTCCTAATTTTTACCCCCCCCCATGTGCCTCTTCTTCTTCTCCTCCTCCTCCTCCTTTTCCTCCTCCTCCTCCTCCTCCTCCTCCTCCTCCTTCCTCCTCCTCCTTCTTCTTCTTCTTCTTCTTCTTCTTCTTCTTCTTCTTCTTCTTCTTCTTCTTCTTCTTCTTCTTCTTCTTCTTCTTCTTCTTCTTCTTCTTCTTCCATTCTCTTTCAGATATGGATATATGGTTATAAATATATATCATAGAGCATTAATGTCACAGCATAGTATTGTCTGTCCGTCTGTTAAACTGTCTGTCTGTCTGTTTCTATATATATAAACACGCACACATACAATATGTATCGCTAATCTCTTTCCCCCACCACCCCTACCTCTCTCCCTTCCGCTCTTTCCTCATCCCCTGTCACTTTCTTTGTCTCCCTGCTCCTGTATATGTCATTTTCTTCCAGTTTCCTAATGTGCCTTTTGAATTATGACAGTCTGAACACGAAGAGTATAATATGCTTCCCCATATTCCTTATTACTCAAGACATTTGTTTCTGCGTTAATTCCAGCCCCCTAATCAGCAATCAGAATTTATTTGACACACTGTCAGTCATACATCATTGCACGGTCTCTCTCTCTCTCTCTCTCTCTCTCTCTCTCTCTCTCTCTCTCTCTCTCTCTCTCTCTCTCTCTCTCTCTCTCTCCCTTTTCCCATTTCCCCTTTTCCTGGCTGCAATAATTATACCACTTTTTTCTTTTCCTTTACGAAGATGCAAATCCCTAAGAAAAAAAATAATAACTTCACCTTTTTTACTTCGAGTATTGAAAAATAGACTGCCGATGGATGTGAAAATCGAACAAAGGGCGAGTTAAAAACCCCCAATAAATAGATGCTTTTTATGTAGCACGGTCTATTACGTGTCCTTTACCTCTCCGCACTAAGACATATAACAGTTCATGATGGTCGATGGTCGCGCACTCGTAATCGTGCCGATTTCGTTTTAGAAGCATTTATGGCTGGGAAGTCTCCGAGATATTATCCGGTCGCGGGAAGAGGGTGGAAGGATCTCATGCAAAAGCACGATCGCCGTCTGTCTGCCTGCCTGTCTGTCTGTCTCTTTCTTTCCATCCATCTATCCTTCCATCTACCCGTCCGTCCGTCAGTCCATTCATCCATCCATTCATCCGTCCGTCCGTCCCTTCGTATCTATCTATCTATCTATCTATCTATCTATCTATCTATCTATCTATCTATCTATCTATCTATCTATCTATCTATCTATCTATCTATCTATCTATCTATCTATCTATCTATCTTGATGCGCCTTTTACGTCTACTACTACTACTACTGCTGCTGCTTTTGCTGCTGCTACTACTACTACTACTACTACTACTACTACTACTACTACTACTACTACTACTACTACTACTACTACTACTACTACTACTACTACTACTACTACTACTACTACTACAGACTACAGTCAGATACAATCAGGAACGTCTGAGAGAGGTAAAAGTGAGCAGACCTCGACGCCAAATTGTTCATCTTATTTATTCTAGATCTGCTTCTTTGGCACTCATTCTGGGTAAGGAAAATGTAGATCTAAAGGAAACACACAGGAAGATATATCTAGCATTTCAGAGTTCCCTGTTCACAAGTACCTTGCTGCTCGGCTTTAATAACAGTCTGGACAGAGTGTTACTGTTTGGTCTAGTTATAGCAGACGGATAATATCACTGTGTAGACTTTGTGAACAATATTTCTAGTAGATATAAAAGATCGGCTTTGATATTAGTAGTTTCAGTCCCTCAATTATTTCTTCCCCCATCCCTTCTCTCTCTCTCTCTCTCTCTCTCTCTCTCTCTCTCTCTCTCTTTCTCTCTCTCTCTCTTTCTCTTTCTCTCTCTCTTTCTCTTTCTCTCTCTCTCTCTCTCTCTCTCTCTCTCTCTCTGTCTCCTCACCCCCTCTCTCTCTAAGTAAGCACAATACTTGACCTCGTGTAACTTCCTCTTCAGACTCCTCTGTCCTTTCTCGATCTCTCTCTCCCCCGCCCCCATTCTCATCTCCAGCCTTTTCTCTACCGCACTCCAATTATCACCACCTCAACCACGACTCGCACCGGCCTCCTACTCACCCCACGCGCCTTATCCCTCAATCCCCACCCGATTTCCCCCAAGGTCATCACCCCGTTGCATGTCTGCGTGACGTCACTACGCTTCATGGGTTCCGAGGTAGCCACCCACTCCCTGTAGGGAACATTGCTCGGCCGTTGCACCAGAGGCTAGGTCTGTTAACTGACCTTTATCTTATCAGCTCTTTTCCAATGCTGGGCGATTTATCGACCATTGAAAAAATAAAGTATTTTAACGCACCCTTCAACACACTTTAGATCGACCCTGTGGGTGGTTGATTTGTGCTCTGGTGTGGTTTGCTCCCTATTTCCTATCAAACATCTATCGTCCTTATTTCCCCCCTTCTATTTAGTGTTTGTTACTCTCTTGTAACACCTCTAATCTTCGGCGCTTATATGACCTTAATGGCATTTCAGTGCCGTAAAACACTTACTCCAACTAAATCTTAGATCGACCCTGCCTATCAAGGCCAACCCTGGCTGAGAGGGATACAACATCCCAGCAGAAAGACAGATAGTCCATAAGAATTTCTCAACACTCGGGAATCGAAATTGGGTCTCATACGTGCGAAAGCGGAGCGCCAAACCGCTAAACCTCAGACACTGGTTTACATACCGTCGAAAGAAAAACCCTTCTCAAGTGCCAAAATCGCAACAAAAAAAAAGACCACCGTAGAAAAAAGAAATAATAGCAATATTCGTTAAATAAAGTGCTACGTTAATTATACACATTTTAGCCATACATCTAGCATTAACAAAGAAGAATTAAAAAAGGAACGCTATCATCTTGCAATTAATTACAAACGATCAAAATCTAAAATGACTTATGACAGTTGTTATTTTTTTTTCAATGGTCGGAATGAAATCAGAGCTACCCTTCTCTCTGGGAGACCAAACACATGGAAAACGCGAAACAGCAAAACACTACATCTGAATTTAACACATTACAACGCTTACTTCACACACACACCAGTTTCTGACCTGTATATATACTCAAGCACTGATGGCATTTCTTACGGTTTTGCAACGCCAAAAAGGTAATTCATTACAATGTAGATGTTTTACACCCCAACCGACACAATTAAGTTCATTTTAGGAGGTGGAATTCAACCTTTCCTGTCTGGGCCAACCTGAGCTGAGAACTAGACAACGTCCCATATCCTGATGCTCGATGAAACTCGTCCCCGCATGGGATTCTATCTCACGTTTTCCGCTTGCCATGGTGCGTAGCCGCAACATCACAGATGCCCATCAATCATGACCGCCTGGTCAAAGGTTAACCCTATCCGTACGCCCTGGGGTCATTTTGTACCCCCGGGGTTGTATTCTTCAAATTATTTTAGAATACTTCTAGTACCAACATCTCTTTGAAACTTTCAGTATTTAAAAAACATTTATTTTGACAGACTGCTATGCAAAGCGTACAGATCAGATTAACGAGTAAATTTCCTCTTTGAAAGTGGTGGCACCTCGTGTATCTTCCTTTTCATACCCCTTTCTCCTCTCTCGATCTCTCTCTCCTCCGCCCCCATTCTCATCTCCAGCCTTTTCGCTACCGCACGTCGTATGGATACGATAGTAAAGCACGACGTACGGATAGGGTTAAATATCAACACAAAGAGTTAAACATCTCATTTCTTAGAAAACCAACCATCAGAAGTCAAGCAAAATCACTCAAAATCTCAAAACTTTCGCTGGTGTGCAGATCCCTCCACCCCCCGAAAAAAAGGATAATGATTTAAAAAGGATCCCTTAGTTCAGTTCCCATAACCCTTGCACCTATTTTGAGTCTTGTAAATTTGTACCGTATCTAAGCTGCGTAGTATGACATGCGCGGTACCTTGCTGCATTAGTTGTAGTATTCCCATACGTTCTGCCCTTTCGCTGATTCTATGGCCTTTTGCACGTTCCGTCAGAGGGCATTGCATGACCGTTAAGATTTGGACCCTGTGTTTGGTCTGTGCATTGACCTTCTCTTACGAAATCTATCATGTTTGCAAGCAGCACTGAATTAAGAACAGCAGAGAGAGAGACAAAGAGAGAGAGAGAGAGAGAGAGAGAGAGAGAGAGAGAGAGAGAGAGAGAGAGAGAGAGAGAGGATCGAAGGCAGAGAGGAAGAGAAAGAGAGAGAGAGAGAGAGAGAGAGAGAGAGAGAGAGAGAGAGAGAGAGAGAGAGAGAGACACACACAAAGAGAGAAATAGGGGAGGGGGGGGGGGACAGACCGAAAGTGATCAGACATATCCTTAAACATCGAGTCGATAGATTCGTGTATCAGATCGTTATCCTTAAATTACAATGTTCTATCTGATATTTTAGTCGTTTTGGGTTACTAAGACCAGGAGGTCAGAAACCAACTGTTCTATCTTCTCTTTCAAAATCGTAAGATTATTCGGAGTCGTTATAAAATTATTCAAAGAATTGCATTCGAAAAAGCTGGAAATGTTGTGAAACTCAAATTTTTTTAAACGTTAAATTTGTCAAAACTAGGTATACTGAGCGAATAGAACTTTGTAATTCTAAAGTAGCGAGATGTCGAGGATGCTTTATAATAATAATAAATAGCATTTGTATAGCGCATGTCCCCACTCGAAAGCAAGCTCTAAGCGCTTTACACTATATTATTACCACAGCAGACCATAGAACACTCAGAAACATTCTCAGCTTCCCGGGAAGCATGCAGTGCAAGCAGCTGGTTAAGCGCCAAAACACTAACAAACTGACAAGATCTTTCACTGTCATTAGCTGGGTACGCGGGTGATGTGAGGAAAATTCGTGAAAAGTGTCTTTCCCAAGTACACAACGTCAGGCCCGCGGCTCGAACCCCCGAAACCGCAACCTCACGATTACGAGTCCTGTAGCCTAACCACTGGACTACCGACGCCACTTTAGAGGACGGTCAGCTACAGCTGATAGTGACACAGTTAATAGTGAGTTGTCTCACTCGGAGATAAATGGTATCAAAATTATTGTAAGTTATTGTAAGGCATCCTGATGAAATCAGGCGCTCGTCAAATTAACGAAATCAAAGAAACGTGCATTTTTCCTCAAGTTTGGCAATTTATTTTCAAATTTGTGTTTTTTGGCTCTACGTCTTTTATGTCCATATAAAAACACATTTCTGAGTACTTTTTACTGAAAAACGTTGGCACAAAATATGGACATTTTCAATTTTCAAAGACTCTCAAGCTATTGAATTTACCAAACTTTGGTGGTGGCCCTCATATGACCTTATGCAGTTGCGAGCGCCGTAAAACCCTCTACTATAAAAAACAACAACTTTGGTGGCCATTTTCTCGCTAATTTTACCTCTGAAACCAGGCTACCCCCCACCTCCTTCAATTGCCAATATCTCAAGTTCTTATCCAGATGGATGCGATTTTTAAAAATAGAAAGCAATGTACATGAACAGGCTTTACCTTTAAGTTAATACCAATAACTCCACATGCCCAAAAATTGACGAGTGCCCAATTCCACCACGTCGGGACACAATACCTGGACCTGTTGTCGAAGCCAGGCTAACAATGCCGGTCGACGTGCTTGTATAGATGGGCTTACGTGTGTGTATTTATTGGTGGGTTTCCAAAAGATAGGTCGTGTCTCAAGACTATTAATCTGGTAAGGTCATTGCTCCGTCAGCATTTTACACTTGCTTTAGTTCATGAGCTCATATATCTCGTCAGAAAAATGTCGAATTGCATTTTCCCGGATTTACATGGCTGCGATGCAGGGTTTGTTTGTACTATTTGTTAGCGAAGGAGGATACCAGTGACCACGTCTGTGATTTCTAAATATGCTTTTTCCAATATGAATTTAGATCTGGAAAGCCTATTGAAGGCTTTAAATTATGGAAGAAGACGGCATTCCCTAGCTACAAAAAGGAAACGGCCATAATTAATGTCCTACAACTCCATTAATCAACAACAGTTACATGAAAATGTTTATTAGTCTTTTTGAAGCTTATTCGTAGAGGGTTGAAGACCATATTATTGCAAAATGGGCTGAACTTAGAAAGTTGCAATCAACGTTCCGCCAGTTAACGTGCTTTATATTTCGTACGAATAATATTCTTCGTTATCGTATTTTCCTTTGACAATTTTTACCTATGAGTGTATTTTCAAATCTAAACTGACCACTTGAGTTTGGTCACTCTTAAAGGCCTACTGCCTATACATAAGCTATGCATGTATAATGTATATGTACACACACACACACACACACACACACACACACACACACACACACGCACACACACGCGTATATATATATATATATATATATATATATATATATATATATACAACATAATACACACACACACACACACACACACACACACACACACACACACATATATATATATATATATATATATATATATATATATATATATATATATGAAATAATATATATACATATATTTATGCATATATAATAAATACAGATAGATATACATATACATTATGATATCATTACACATATACATAAACATTTACGTTCACATATATACATATACATATACATCTATATATATGCATATATATATAAATAAATAAAGACATAATATATATATATATATATATATATATATATACATATATATATATATATATATATACATATATATATTTATATATATATATACATATATATATATATGTATATATATATATAACACTGTAATATATATGTCATCATACACCATATGAGATATGACTTGCAAATCGAAATTTCCCCAGAGTGTGTCTGGTGGCAAAGTGGTTATTTGATTTGCGTCCCACTCGGCCCTATCATGGCCGTGTTGTGTTGCCAGAACTGTGCGCGATGCTACCAAGTGCTGCCTCTCTAATTGAATTAAACATGAGAAATATATATATATGTCCTAAGCACTGGCAAAGAGATGGCAGCACGGTATAAGAAACAGTGATGGACGGCAGTTTTTCTTCTATTTTCTTTTTTTTTAATGGAGTATAAGAAACAGTGACGGCAGAATCATCGATTGTGTTCGGTCATTTTTTTTTTTTTGGTGGTGGTGGTTGGGGGGGGGGGGTGTGCATATGGTATAATATGGTCTTCTGCTGTCCCTTTAGATTTATTATACAGATGGGCATCGCTGGTTCAATTACTGATCATCATCATCTCCAGCCGTTTCACTTTGAGCTCATGAAACAAATGTGTAGTAGCGTTTCTGTTAGTCCAATACGAGGCATTGGTACAATAATTGAGCGGAGGAACATAACCACAAAGGAGAAAATGGAAATGGGTAGTAGGTGTGACCATTGGGGTAAAGGGAAGGGGAGGGAGGGTTAGGAAAATGTTGCAGTTGGCGTTTGGTGGTTGGGGGTGGGGGTCGGTACATCCTACTTTGGATGATGTACGAGATAGGTTCCAATACGTCTTCATAATAAGGATTGTGTGCTTTTGGGGAAGGTCTCATTTTTTAGACAAAACTTAAGTACATACGCTAACCTCTTTTGTTAATGAAGAAAACAAACACGTATTTATTAGTACTTAGATAACCCTATAGAGAGAAATAATGGTAGAAGACTGAAGTTTTAACGAGACACGTAACAAAGTGGACGTAAATTAATCTTGGGTTTCAGCTTCCATCTCACACGTAGATGAGTTAAAGCAAGAGTAGAAGAGACCATGTGTAAGGACATCTCTGTTGTATATGTTGTAAATGACGCACTATAGAACAGACCATGTGTAAGGACATCTCTGTTGTAAATGACACACTATAGAAGGGACCATGCGTAAAGACATCTTAAATGACACACTATAGAAGAGACCATGCGTAAGGACATCTCTGTTGCAGTTGTAAATGACGCACTATAGAACGGATCATGTGTAATTAAGGACATCAGTGTTGCAGTTGTAAATATCACACTATAGAACAGACCATGTGTAAGGACATCTCTGTTGTAAATGTTGTAAGTGACACACTACAGAACAGTTAAAAGGCGGGCTGCTCAAGACCTCCCCCTCCCCCTTCCCTCCCTCCCTACCTGGGTGTCGGGGAAAAAGGCCAGCTGAGCTGAGCTGAACCACGCAGACAGTATAGTCCTTGAAACTGAAATATCCCCCTCTCGCGGAAAGTGAACTCATGCACTCTGTGCGCGAAATCGAGAGATGAACCTTTGCTGCACAGACGCCAGTGCTCCAACTTGTAATTACGTGATCGATAAAAATGAACCACAGACATAGACACTTCCGAGTGCTTTGGATCGAAAGGGACAAAGTGAACACTGCGCAGACTGGTGTGTGGAAGAGGGAAAGCACCTAATCTTACGTACATTCTGCTTCGTATCTCTACTGGTAATTAACGTTGACGCCTGAATTTTATCGGAGAAGGAGCCAGAGCATGTTAACTGGTGTGGCTTTAAAGTTAAGAAGAGCAGATTGATAGTAAATGTCTTGCGTACCCGATTGACACAAGTTAAACCACTTGGGAGGCTAGGTGCTTTGACTCTATCAGGGCCAATTCCTGTGATGTGGGATACTCTCAATCAGCTTGAAAGACTTAAAGACGTCATGAGAATGTGAGAGAGTGAAAGAGACAGGGGGAAAGAGGGAAAGAGATTGAAAAAGTGAACGAGCAAGCCAAGTGAGTGAGTGCGTGAGAGAGAGAGAGTGAGAGTGAGTGAGAGAGAGAGAGAGAGAGAGAGAGAGAAAGAAAGAAAGAGAGAGAGAGAGAGAGAGAAAGAAAGAGAGAGAGAGAGAGAAAGACAGAAAGAGAGAGGGTGAGAGGGATACACAGCACTCGACAAAATGGCGTCTTGTTTTTATGGTTATATACTTCTCGTCTTCTGCGAAAGAAAAAAACCCAAACAGCAACAACAAGCCAATACCAGCTGGCCTACCCTCCCCCTCTCCCCCCCTTATACAAACCCCCAAAAAACAAACAAAAAAACAACCCCTAAGCAAACAAACTTCAACATAAGATGTAGATCTGTCGGCCTGACGAACCCAGTTCAATTTTTGTCGTAGTTCAAAATCGTTATGGTCTTCTCTTGCAGAGCATAATATGTAAGGCAGCGTGGTTGAATTAGGATCTCGTCAAAATAATCAAAATGAAGAAACCTGCATTTTCCCGCTGGTTTGTGAATTTTTATCAAATTTTAGTTTTTTGGCTCAACACCTTTCAAGCCCATAAAATAACTCATTTCTGTGTGGATTTTTCTTAAAAACGTTGATTTAAGGCACAAAAAATTTAAATTTTCAGTTACCACGGACTGACTCTAAAGCTTAGGAAATAACTAATCTTTGGTGGCAATTTTCTCACTAATTTTACCTCTGAAAACAGGTGACCCCCACCTCCTTCATTCGCAAATATCTCGACTTGTATTCAAGATAAATGGATATTTTTTTCATTTAAAAAAGACAAGTGAACAAGCTTTAAATTGACACCAATGCCCAAAAATTGACGAGAGCTTGATTCCACCACGCTGCCTCACATATACATATTTTCTGGGACCAAATTTCTGCACACCAGCAGGAAAAGCAACAACGATATCAACCAGCTTTAATTGTCTTATTTGTCCCTGTGGACGTCTTTGCCGACACAAAGATACGACGTGCGTTTTCAATTTACCCAACCTTTGAAAAAAAAAGAAGAAAATGAAATCTGTCTGTGTCGATACCATAATTCAAACACTTCGAGAATGTAACATGCCTCTGAGAGGCATGACATGTCGCCACGCAATCTTTAGGTTTCAGATTATTGGTTTCTGTACTCTACAAGGGTTCAATAATATCCCACATAATCTTTTTATATATTTTTGGGTAATGCTGCGTCCGCTAACAAATCTGTGCTTTATTTTTTGGTTCTGTTTGTTTTTGTTTTCTTTTCAACAAGTTAGTTTTAGTAGAGGTTTTACGGCGCTCGCAACTGCATAAGGTCATATAAGCGCCAGAAGACTAGAGATGTTACAAGGGAGTAACAAAAAATAAAAAAGAAGAAGGGGCGATAAGGACGATATATGTTTGATAGGAAAGAAGAAGCAAACCACACTAGAACACCCACCAAACACCCACCTTTTCAACAAGACATGGTATCACGTGATTATTCTTTTGAGATGTGGTTCGTTTTTTTATGTTTCTTTCTTCGGCAAGGCAAAAGGCCTACGCCGATGTTAACGTCATGTAATTGAATGAACAATCATAATCATCAAAACACTCACAGAATATCTACCACCTCTTCTGAACTTCTATTCTAATGCATTGATGTATGCGGGATAAACACGAAGTAGAACTGTAACTGGTCCCAGCGGGCATGCGGGCATTGTTCATTTGGTTCGCTGGCTTGAATCATTTATTCCGTGATGGGGGTTGTCTTTTTCGCTCCAGAGGAAGCAATGCAACGCAAATGGCGATCAATATATTGTAGGGAAATGCAAGACGACAGACAGACATAATGAAAAAAAAAAAGAAGATATACAAAGGGCCTACTGATGGCGCCCCTCTGGCTGGCTGCGTCATTGAAACAGCTTTAAAAAAAGAAGAAGAGATACACCATTCTTCGGTTTATTCATACACTCGGGCAGTGATGTAAGCACCTATCCATCGATTGAACCATCCGTGCACCCACTGATCCACCACTCTGTCATTCATCTCACTCGTCCACAATAATAATAATTCCTCCACTCCCACGCTAAAGGTCTGTAGCGCGCGCGCGCACACACACACACACACACACA
>NW_004797555.1:862086-864586 GCF_000002075.1 Aplysia californica
CCCCAAAAAAAAACCCAACCTCAAACAAAACAAAAAAAACAACAACACCCCCCTTGAAAAAACAAAAACAAAACGGTAAACCTCTTTAACTGGGAATGTTTCCACTGATCACTAACTCACACACGGCTTCCCAGAGCCAGAAAAATCGATAGATTATTTTGCGGAGAAACGCACAACAAGTAAACACCAGCCCGCGGTGCGAGACCGAATTTTGGCCCCATTATGCTCGTAGCTTATACTCTGTGTGAATACAAAGGCTCCTAATTTGAAAGATTACATTTTTACGAGCGTCTGGAAGCAACAAGAGATCATCGATGGAAAGCATATTATTATGTAATCCTAACAGGCACGGGGTGCTTGTAAGGAAACTACATGCGATAATTCGGATAAGACTTTCAGATTATACAGCATGACTTAAATCCAAGAAATGCACAAACTATCATAATATTACGTGCTTTATATTTTAGAAAAAAAGCCCATTTCAACCTTTTCGGATTAACGAAGGAATCTGTATTTATTATACTTTTATTTAATGAATAAACATTATAAAAAGAACCTGTATGACGTTTTTAAAAATGACTGGATATGAACAATACAACTTGTAAAAACGAACTTGCTACACATACAACATACCAAACTCTAGGCTTTCAACGATTTCAAAATATAACTTTATAAGCTTTCTATAATAAGATCGCTGTCGTCTGTAAGGAAAAAAGGCATCATTTTTTTTAAAGTGAAAGATTTATGATGTCCACTCTTTGCGGACGTCACAAGCAAAATATCTGCGATGATTTGAGCCTAAAATGAATATTTTAGCCACAGGCTAAAAATATTTTACGTCATCCCAGAATTTTAAGAAGAAATTAAATTGTTGAGTTGTCTTATTTCTTCGGCTGGGGGAAAGAGGAAAAATGTGGAAAGCTATAACTCTATTGTAGATGAAGCCACGGAGGCAATTTTTTGGGTTCTATTTTAGCACTGAATTTCTTTACTTCTTTAGTCCTCTTTTTTATTTCCAATAATCACCTTACGGCACTTGCAACACAATTAGGGTATATAAGAGCCAAAGATAAGAGTTGTTACAAAAGAGTAGCAAACACAAAAATAAAAGAAGAAAGATAAGGATGATAGATGTTTGAGAGGAAAGAAGGAGCCAACCACACCAGATGCAGAAATCGAAATGAAATGAGTATAATCAAATCGTAGAGTGTAACGACCGACATAACAAATTATTAAAGAGAGTAGGATGAGAACAAAATACAAAACTTATAAAATGTCATATTCTGGTTGTAAATCACAATTCTCTGTTGATTGTTCAAACAAAGAAAAATAAAAGAATAGAATATAACCAAAATCTGAGAGTGTAACGACCGGCATAACAGATTATTTAACAAAGTAGGATGATAACAAATACAACTATTTCCACCTTCTCAGACAACAACCAGGTCAGTACAAAAGTGCTTGTAATCGCTAACCACCCTTTTCCCTTTGTCTGGACAGTAGTCTTTGGAATGAATTAAGTACAAAGTGTTGGAAAGAGCTGGAATTGAAGATACCAACACAATCATAAAAAGGAGAAGATGGAGATATCTAGGACATGTCCTAAGAATGCCGAACACAAGACTGCCCTATCGGTCATGATATTGGAAACCAAATGGAAAAAGGAAACGAGGAAGAATGACTCAAAGCTATTCAAGCTCAATAAGGGATGAGGCAATCACCCAGGGCCTGGATTTACGGAAATTGGAGGACGTGGCTGGGGACAGGCAAGTGTTGCGTCGACAGCTCTCCGCCTTAAGTACCTGACAGTATAGGGAGAGAATAAGTATGTAAGTAGTCCAAGGGTTGTACTCTTCACATTTTAGAATATTTCTAGATCGAAGACCTCCTTAAAACTTTCAGTATTTCTCAAAAAATCATTTTTACTACTGCTTTGCAAAGCATACGGATCGGATTAACGAGTAAATTTCTTCTTTGGAAAGTGGTGGCACAGAGTTCCCCACGTCATATGGATACGATGGTACACGACGTACGGAACGGGTTAAGGCGCTCCACCAACAGGGACTTTGTGAGTGAAAACTAATTCGGGTGAAAAGCAGAGCAACGAGGGGGTAATTCTGCTACGTTACCCTGTCACTGTCTTTCTCGCTCCAGATTCAACAGCTTGAACAAGCTAGTTTTTCCGATGTCTTTGCGTGAAGTAGTTGTTGTAGTAGAGGTTTTACAGTACAGCGATTATCAAGGCACCCCGGAAATAGCGGGTCACAAGAGTGTGACAAACATACAAAAGAAGTAGAGGAAAAATGACAATAGGAAGGGCTAGGAAAAAAAGCAGCAGTTCCGTATTGCAGTTCAGGCACAGTTATGAGCATGACAGTGATGAATCAGCCCATTTAAAATTACAATTCTACAGTGCATAATAACTCGAGATGTTAATGCCCCCCCCCCCCTGGGAATGGCCTAAAGACACTTCATTCAGTAGCACCGCCCCACGGGGTAG
>NW_004797555.1:869586-871828 GCF_000002075.1 Aplysia californica
TTTGAAAACGCTACTAATATGAGAGAGATATCACATCACCTCCCCCCCCCCCCACATACACACAAACAAACAGTCACGCCCCCCCCCCCAACACACGCACACTCACCTTCTCCCCCACTCACATACACATACATAAAGTAACTCAATGAAATTCAATATATTGACCTTAGAGACAGATTGGACAAGGGCAAAAAATCTCGAAGGGCCTATCTGCAAGTTGCGCACGTTAAAGATCCCTTGGTGCTCTAAAATCGATAAGAGTAGGCTTCGCGGCCGCCACCCGGGCAAAATTCAAACTTTCCTACCAACTGAAACAGTGTCCTGCGCGCTCATATGACCTTACGCAGTTGCGAGCGCCATAAAACACTTAACCCCCCCCCCCCAGAAAAAAGAAAAAAAAAAGAGACAGATTCCGGAAATGCGATTTTCCCACACGGATGGCTCCATCTTTTTGACTCGCCCGCTCCTATATCTTCTTTGATTTTCTTCAAGTCAGCTTGCAATCTAGCTTACAATATACCCACAATTTACCCACAATTTACGCCCCCCCCCCACCCCCACAAATAAATCGTCGTCACTTCGGAGACTCCTGGGTTCCATGGCCGCGACTGTCTAGCGCATTAACTGGGTATCAAATAGGCTGACATAGCGTAACCATGGAAACTGCGTCTTTTACAGCACTTCTATTGCGAAATAAGGACATATAGTTGTCTCCTCTTGTGGTCACAAACGTGAGTAGAAAACGCAGGTCAAGATACACTGAGTGATAGTGAGGTTCTTCTTTCGGAAAGGAAACAAGAAAATAGTGGTGAGCAAAACAAAACAAAAATAACAGCCCCAAAAAACAAAATCCAACACAACACCCCCTCCCTCCCCAGAAATCCCATGATATTTGTCGACTGAGTTAGCGAGTACCTTGAGACAGATAGGGTATTCTCAGAAATTAAAGCTAAGTATCGGTGATCTAGACTAAGGACACACCCACTCCATCAAGTCCAAGTACCAAAAAATCAATTACATTTATAATGTTCTTCGGGGTTTTTCCTCTTCCTTCTTTCCTATCTATAGTATATCATGGATCACATCAGTGCTGGCTTAGCTGTGATGATTATCTTTAACCCTTTCGCCCTATTTGCCTCAAGGATATATCGTTTCCCTTTTATACACCATTATACAGAGACAAAATTATTATATTATATACAGACACAAACACACATACACACACACCCACACACACATTAGATAGATAGATAAATAGATGGATAGATGAGATAGATAGATAGATAGATAGATAGACAGATAGATAGATAGATAGATAGATAGATAGATGGATAGATATTATATAGATATATAGATGTAATAATATTTATACATTATACTGCAGTATAGATGAAGCACTGACAAATTCCGCAGATCTGTTTATAACGATAAAAGAGACTGGAATAATATTACTACGTAAATGTGGACCGCTGAGAAATCAATAACAGTACTGTACATCTCTGAGCAACAAAGGAAAAAGAAAGGACGTACAAAAAAAGTGTAGGCGCAAATGATCTCAGATTATGACTGTACTGCGATTTCTTTCGACGGTCAGCCTCCCTTTGACTCGGGCACTTAAATATCTTCCCTTTTTTCCCTGGAGGTCGGGCCGACAACCAGTAGAATCTAATCTTTAGCTTTAGTAAGTTTTACTGCACTTGCAACACAATAAGGTCATAATATAAGTGCCGAAGAATAGATGTTACAAGAGAGTAACGTACACAAAAAAAGAAGGAGGGGAGATAAAGACGATAGTCGTTTGATAAGAAAGAAGAAGCAAACCACACCAGAGCACCCACCAACCACCCACTACCAGTAATCTACCCACAATTCTACACCCAAAACGTCACCGCTTCGGGGAGTACTGGGTTCTTCTATGGCCGTGAAAGTCTACAGCATCGTCTGGGTATCAATAGGCAAACAAGGCGTAACCACGGCAACGAGGAGTTTTAGAGTAGGTCTATGGCCAAGCAAGGATATTTAGTCGTCTGCTGCCTTCGACACAGACGCCAACACAACGCCCAGTCTAAGTCACGCTAAAATTGAGCCCTTCTCTCTACGAAATAAAAACAAAATATATAAAACAGCCCGCCCCCCCAAAAATAAACAAAACAACAACAACAAAAACAAACACCAAACAAATACAAACACGCAACAAAACAACTCAACAACAACACCCATCCCCCCCCCTCCCCCCACACAC
>NW_004797555.1:873445-874498 GCF_000002075.1 Aplysia californica
ACACACACACACACACACACAGTCACACACACACACACAGCCAAACACTCACACACACACATCCAAACACACACACACACACACACACACACACACACACACGAGCCCGTATACAGACACACTCTCTCAGACAGCCCTTGTTCCACACACATACACTTACATACACATATGGTTACACTCACATCGTACCCACAGTCAAACAACTATATTAAAAATAAACAATTATAGACAATAATCATTTTTAACATGGATACATAATCAGTATTCACTATTCAATACAAGCATGAGATGTAAAGGTTACTAAAGGTCAACGAACAGACAGTCTGGGTCATAATTTATCACCAAAAGTCCACTTTTTATACCCATTATTTATCTGTTATTTGTTTGAGTAAAGAGAAGTACATCGACACAACAATGGTCATTTAGTGGAGGGAAAAAGTAAGGTAGACAGACAGACAGAAACAACAAAGGGGAAGTAAAGAAGAAGGACCTACCAGTGGCGCTCTCCAATCATCAGCATACCTCTTATTCTTATGAGCGATTTGACCAAATACAGAGGGCGTGGCAGCAAAATAATGAACATTTTCAGCTTTGAATAACTACGCGAGACGGGTTTTTTTTCTTTACTTAAAGAGTTTTTCTGGGAATTGATGTACTTTTATCTAAGCTAAAAAGGAATCGCGTTTACAGTCTGCGCTCGTCTTCTCGCACAAGCATCAAATCGGCTTTCAGGGCTACTCAGACAGGGGTCATTAGGTTCAGGGGCCGTAGAAGTACCACCTAAAAATGCTGAGGTATGAAACTTGGAGAGGCAGGCAGGGGGAAGGGGGGGGGGATCAATTGAGTGCAAAAATAAAGGAGAGAAAAAAACACCCCATGAGCTGTTGCTTTGTTCATTCAGATAAAAATGACTTGCTCAAATGAAATCAATCTTTAAATACAAAGGACAGAGTATGGGAACTTAAAAAATATATCGTTATAATTTGTACATATTAAGCAAAGGGGATGATTGTTAAAAGAAAGAAAGAAAACAAGGAGCTTGTGCGGGGGGGT
>NW_004797555.1:874598-875740 GCF_000002075.1 Aplysia californica
ACAGACAGACAGACAGACAGACAGACAGACAGACAGACAGACAGACAGACAGACAAACAGACAGACAAACAGACAGACAAACCGACAGACTCCACGGGGAATACTTGTGAGGCACGTGGTGAAAACAGGCTCTTGTCAAAATAATCAAAGTTAAAGGACTGGCATTTTTCTGCAGGTTTGTGAATTTTTATCGAATTTTTGTGTTTTGGCTCTACACCTTGTATGTCTATTCAAGCATATTCTTATGTGTGGATTTTTATGGACAAACGATGATTAAAGGCACGAAAAAAGTAAATTTAACAGTCTCCAAGGACTCTTGGGCTATGGAAGTCACCAAACTTTGGGGGACATTTTCTCGCTAATTTTACTCCTGAAACCTGGCGACCCCACCTCCTTCAATAGAAAAATATCTCGACTTCTATTCAAGATAAATGGACAATGTTTTCATCAAATGCAAGGCTGAGATTGCGGGTTTGGGGGTTCGAGCCTCTGCTCGTTCGTACTTGGTGTCCTTGAGAAAGACACTTTACACGCATTTCCCATTTGTTTCGGGCCTTTCGGAGACGGACGTTAAACTAGGAGGCCCCGCCTCTTCAATAACCTAATAGTGTTGATAAAAGCGTTAAACCCATACCATTTCACCATTTTCAAATGCAAGACGAATAAACAACATTTAAGATGATACCAATAACTCCATATATCCCAAAATGGACGAGCGCCTGATTCCACCGCGCCATGACACACATTTACAGTATCATATTTTCCAAGAATGTTGTATAAGGCTGTGGGCGAAGAGAAGAGAAGGAAAAATAATACAACTCGTGAACAAATCATGGAACCAGTTAAAGGACATTCTGAAACTAGAAAAAAATCTGGTCCATGGAGCCATCTTACGGGACAGATAGAATGTTCCAGAAAGCCTATTAGCTTCGTCAACCCAAGCGCTGTTGTATCGCGGAAGACATTCGGAAAGCGGACAAAAAACATAAATACAAAACTTAAAAAATCTGAAAAGCTCCAGAGACATCCTAAACCAGTGCTCTGGGCTCAAAAAGACGTGTAAATGTGAGTGGAGGTAGTGTCTAAATACGGAGAGAGAGAGAGAGAGAGAGAGAGAGAGAGAGAGAGAGAGAGAGAGAGAG
>NW_004797555.1:875840-877672 GCF_000002075.1 Aplysia californica
ACACACACACACACACACACACACTACACACATACAAAAAGACAAAAAAAAACCAAAAGGAAAAACAAGCACTTTTGCAACTACCACAAATTCGAACTGGCAACAAATTAATAAAAAAAATCGGACCAGAAAACGCATCCCTCAAACCTCCAATGTTACAAAACAGGACGAGTGCACGCACACTCCGATTAAGTTAGATGTACACTGGGACTGTGGGACACAAACGATCGAATGCGTCCCTGTCTGATCGACGGACCGACCGACCGACAGACCCACCTATCCGCCCACCCACCATGCCTGCTGCACACCAGCCACCCAGACTCCGGTCACTACTTCAGACGAGCCCGCCGTTTAGAGGCAGACGCCGACTCTAGAAGTTTGCACATAGTTTCGATAATAGAGCTGGACGAAGAATCGATTCCGGAACCGATTCCCACGATTAAAGCTACCGAAAAAAGTTCTGACTCCTTTTTACATAAACCAACGGTTACCAGTTACATTAATCATTAACATCTTCTTCTTCTTCTTTAAAAAAAAATAATTTTTGAAAAATAAAAGTTGATCTTTTGTAGTGTTCCGAAATCAAGGTTATCCTAAATCCTGAAGATGTTCGGAGCCAGCCAACCAAGTAACAACCGGAAGAAATCACATCATTAGAAAGTAAGTAATTGGGTTATGCTCCGTATCTCACGGACAGCTAGAAAAACACATGAAGAAGTCTTGGTTGAAGCAAATTGCTGACGACAGCTTATGACGAATATATGAAAGCGACAGGCAAATTTCTTTGAAACACACAATGCGGAAAGAAGCATTGGAGAATATTGTAACAACGGGCAAGTTTGATGGCAGAGGCAGACGGAGGGTAAAGATACTGGACAAGTTGACAACATGGCTGGGAGCTGCAAGAACAATAAACACCACTGGTGCAACGCGAGACAGAGTGAAGTGGAGGTCCATGGTCGCCCACGTCAATTGGTAAGGCACCGATGATGATGAATTGGGTTCGGAGTCGATTCCTACGATTCCTAGCTTTCAATAACCGGGAACCTAGCCGCCAAGCCCAGCACTCTAGTCGATAATGTGATTTCTCCTTATTTGCACTCGGGGGTCGATGTTGTGATTTTTTGCCATGTGTGCATGTAGTGTCCAGGCAGGGTGCTTTAGTTTAATTGGAACTCTATTTCCACTTTGCTTTATTTACTTGGGTTTCAGTCTAATTCTAATTGTTTATTTTTTTTTTTGTTCTCATATTTTGTGTGTGGGTTTTTTTCAGCGGTTTGTTCAGTGATTTTCGGTTTTGCCTTTTTTTTCGGAAAACCTCAAAAAGTTTTCCTCACTTCAGTTCTCTTATTCAAGATTTTTAAATACTCAAATGGCATTTTCAATCTCTCTCTCTCTCTCTCTCTCTCTCTCTCTCTTTCTCTCTTTCCCCTCCCCCTCTCCCCCTCTCTCTCTTTCTCTCTCTCTCTCTCTCTCTTCCTCTCTCTCTCCCCCTCTCTCTCTTTCTCTCTCTCCCCCTGTTGTCCTTTGCATGGAGTGTGGGAGCACTTAGATTCTACCGACTGAAATACATGTACAGATTTATATTAGAGATTTCCACTGTTGTATCTTTTACCACGGAAAGTAACACAAACAAACACGACGTTTTGTTCCGCTGGTTTCCATGGTCTGTGGGCACGCACATTAAGACCAAGAAAAGGGCAGTCACAACTAACACAAGAAAGAGAAGATTTAAAAAAATAAATAAAGAACAACCCATGACAGTGCAGTACAGAGTTCACGTGAAAAGAATATATAATTTTCTTTAAATTTCCCTTTTCGCGTGATTTTTG
>NW_004797555.1:877772-879374 GCF_000002075.1 Aplysia californica
GCGGGCTCGGAGAGCAGGTCTCCATGCGTAGATACAGCCTCACCACAGATCTTTTGGAAGATGTATGCATGTCCTTTCCGATGGGTATTAGCCCCTTTTTTGGCCGTCGGTACTTGAGCTCTCTTTTTATGTGGCATAATGCGTTTATGTTCGCACACCAAGACAGCTGATTTCGATATTTTTACTCGAGCACAGAGCGAGTTCTGAGTATCGAAATTTCAGGAATTTCGCTCTGTTGTGTGATTCTGGACTGTACACAGTAAAAAGTAAAGTTGTTCCCGCATCCGATCCGGACATTGGGGATTGCCGTGTTAGTGAGACAACTTCCTAGGCCTTTGGCATATTGTGGTAGGGTGGCCAGTTCCTTTCCACGCCGTCTTTACTTCCCCAACTCGAAGTCAGGTACCCATAACTGCTGGATGGGCAGGAGGGGTCAAAAAAAAATCCATGTCCGAACCGAGGCTCAAAATGGATTTTCTGCATCGGAGACGAGCGCACTAACCGCCCCGTCACCGCACATTCTTGTACACAGTATAAGAGGTGAAAAAAATTTGGACTGTCCACTTATGTTCGCCTCAGATAGAACACGCAGTTCTCAATTTAAGACCTAGAATGTCTAGGAAAGGGAATCGAAAGAAGATCACCTAGACCATAGTCCAGCATGATAGCATTTGAGTTGACACGGTGCTTCAAACAAACACAAATGTAAATCTAATTTAGCACTGTCAAAGGGCAAACCCTGAATACAAGTTCAGCAAAATGCTTATAATTTCTGTTCTTTGAGAAACTGTCCCATACAAGTTTACTCCTGTAATAACGAACACTTGCAGTCAGGAGCTTTGTTGTCGCACGCAGGAGTCCGAGTTCGATTCCCGCGTGGGAAGAAAATAATCTAATGGAGTGTTCCGGTCTTTCTGCAGGGATGTTGTATCATTCTCAGTTCAGGTTGACCAGAAAGAGTTAAATGTCCACCTTCTAAATTATCTCAATTGTGTCGATGGGTGCCAAAATTGTGTCAAAACACCTACAATTTTAAAATTTAATGAACAACAACAATTAATGCTCAACTGGACACACAATATTATGTCGCTTTGAAGGCAGGCTCTTCATCAATTTTTTTCCTGACTGTTTTAGTAGTTTTAGTAAGAGTTTACGGCACTTGCAACACAATAGGGTCATTTAAGTGCCGAAGCTTAGAGGTGTTACAAGAGAGTAACAAACTCAAAAAAAGAAGGAGGGGAGATAAAGACGATAGATGTTTGATAGGAAAGAAGAAGTAAAACCACACTAGAGCACCCGTCAACCACCCACCCTGATTGTTTCTTACAGAGGTGCACACCATACAAAACAAAAGATTTCTAACAATTTAGATGATTCTCTTTTCCTTGTTTATGCATTTGAACAAGGAAACAACTTTTACAGTCAAGTATCGAGTATCATGCATGCACGCACATTACTCGATACCGGCCACATCTGAACAGACAGAGAAAGAAAACTATATTCGCGCCAGGCGGAACACGACGCAAATCGATACATGCGCTTGTTTCATGTCCGACTCGCTGCAGAGAGGGCGGGAAGAAGAAGAAGAGATTGAGGGGGTGG
>NW_004797555.1:879474-880676 GCF_000002075.1 Aplysia californica
CTCTCTCTGTCTCTGTCTCTCTCTCTGTCTCTCTCTCTGTCTCTCTCTCTCTCTCTCTCTCTCTCTGTCTCTCTCTCTCTCCCTCCCTTCCTCTTTGTATGACAGAGACAACATTTCAGAGTGCATCCTGTTCTAGAATCTTGTTTCATTTTGAATAATGCTGTCATTGAGCCCTGCTGATTTGCATTTAAACCACAGAGTCAACACTTATTTACCTACGTAATAACTCGAACAGCAAGGTCCAGTAATAAAGTATAGATCTAATTTTTTACTTTTAGTTTTACTTTTAGTAAGAGATGGAACACAATGAGGTCATATAAATGCCGAAGAATAGACTAGATGTGTTACAAGAGGGTAAGGTACACAAAAATGAAGGAGGAGTGAGATAAGGACGATAGATCTTTGATAGGAAAGGAGGAGCAAACCAGACCACCCACCCGCCAATCACCCACAAACCTAATTCTATGCTCAGACATGTCAACAGATTCCTATAAACAATATAACCCTGCAATAACAGGAAAGATATCCCTGCCCTTATTAATTACTTTTTCATTTATTGCTGATTCTTGCAAGATACAACTGACTACATTTGTAATCAAATGGATTACCGGTAACAATATAGATCTTTTTGTGGGTCTGTGGTCAAACTTCATTTTGATACAATAAGTTCCGTAACGACAACAGGTTCGAGTTAAGTAGGGGCGTTAGTAAAAAGGTTGGGGGTGGTTGGTTGGGAGATTGAGATCTTTTTAAAAAACCCACAATATTTTTCATTCTGACCCAAAGTAAGGTTTGCGGTGGAGATAAAATGGATGGGCAGATCTGGATTTTGTCCTATCTGTTATGACTCCCATTCAAAGACTTTTGGTTGTCTAGAACCTTTCATAATTGCTCAATCTGTTCAGGGCGAGAGAGAGAGAGAGAGAGAGAGAGAGAGAGAGAGAGAGAGAGAGAGAGAGACAGAGAGAGAGAGAGAGAGAGAGAGAGAGAGAGAGAGAGAGGGACGGGGAGAAAAGTGAGAGAGAAACCACAGCAGAGGTGATCAGGGCATCAACCGTGTAAAAGATGAGACTGGTATCGCAAACAGAGGCCACCGATTTACAGACAAGAAAAAAATATATAAAAAAGACCTCGAGATAAATGAGAACGAGCCAAAAAAAAAAAAAAAACGGGAGAGAAAACAAACCGAGAAAATAAATAAC
>NW_004797555.1:880776-881923 GCF_000002075.1 Aplysia californica
CTTCTTCTTCTTCTTCTTCTTCTTCTTCTTCTTCTTCTTCTTCTTCTTCTTTTTCTTCTTCTTCTGCTTCTTCTTCTTCTGCTTCTTCTTCTTCTGCTTCTTCCATTCTTCTTCCTTTCCATGATATCTCATCTCCATCAGTCTTCTCCTGTTCTTCTTCCAGTCTTCTTCCTTTTCATTTCTCTTCTCCATCAGTCTTCTCATTTTCTTCTCCGTGTCTCTCCCATCTTCCTTTCTTTCATTTTCCACTTCTTTTTGCTATCTTCGTCACTTCTGTTCTCTCTTATTCTTGCTACTGTCACCCCCCTCTACTCCCATTGTTTTTATCTCCCAAACAAACCAAATTTTAAAAAAAAGCTCTACAGGGGATTTGAACATGGACATCCGAAAAGCATGCTCGTTTGACATCAAATGAACTGGTTGAAGAAGAAAAGTAAACAGGAAGGGGAAGTGGAGGGTTGATTTTTATTTTTTTCCCGATTAATTATCTATTCTTTAGCTGTTGTTGCTAACAGTGATTCTCTTTTTTACATTGAATCTAGCTCATTCCATGTGACACAAAAGTAATTTAAAGCCCAACTCTGATGAAACGCTACACAATGCCTTTCACCAGTTACAAGACATTAGGGTTGGTGGGTTGTTGGTTTTTTTATTACTTTTTAAAGTCCTGCACGTCATAACGACGATTATTTTCGAAAGAAGAACATGACACTGTCATGAGACTGGTAGCAGACGAAAAAATCGATAAAGGGGATGAAACTAATAGTACGGACACTACAAGATATTTGAACTTCAAACTTTCGCTGAAAACAGATGAAGAACTTAACCTGTTGCGCTGCCTTGGTTGTCAAAGAGAAAGACAGACAGGCAGAGAATGAGAGAGAGAGAGAGAGAGAGAGAGAGAGAGAGAGAGAGAGAGAGAGAGAGAAGCAGACAGAGAGGGGAGGAGAATACAAATACATTACTCGTCATTCTCAATTCTATAAAATGAAGAATGAAATTTGACCACGCGTCCATTAAGTCACCCATTCCTTCTTTTAATCTAATTATTGTTGTTTTGTCTTCTATTTATAGATCACTCCCTCACGCACATTTAATCATTCAATTGCTGTTGATCCTACACTGACATCAAAATGTTTGTGCTACC
>NW_004797555.1:882023-883968 GCF_000002075.1 Aplysia californica
CAAAAAAAAGGAGGAAAAAGGAGAAGGGTCTCGCTCTCAGTTAGGCCGCAGGACCGCTCTGTAGATTGCAAAGATTACTCGTCAACAAAATTAATTGAATTTGCCGAGCTCTGCTTAACGTCATCAATACAGAAAACAACAAAGGGGCGGGGACAAAGGGCGTTTCCAAACAAAACAATCAATTACAGTACTGGGGGGTTTCTATGCCAACCTGTGGTGCCTTGGTCGGCGGTATTAAGAGGGGGGAGTGGCCGCCTGTGCCAGTCTTAGCGTTGCTATCCCGCGAGTGACCCTTTCTTCAGAGTAGTATCCTCTTCTTCTTCTTCTTCTTCTTCTTCTTCTTCTTCTTCTTCTTCTTCTTCTTCTTTTCTTCTTCTTCCATGTGACAAGCAGGTTGTTGGTGAGTCGGAAGGTCCCTTCGTTAGCTCAGTTGGTATTGCCGATTAAAAGATCCATTAGTGTTGATAGGGGCCTAAAACTTATAAATTCACTTTACCTGATCGGGAAAGGAAGGAAGGGGGAGGGGTAGGAGGCAAAGAAGGAAGGGGAGAAAGAAGAGAAGAAAGGAAGATAAGGACGGTTGGGAGGTTGGAGAGGAGGAGGAGAGGGGTGAAAGGAAATGAGAGTGAGGAAGTGGAACTAAGAGCTGAAAATGACTCCCTGTGCGTCCATTGTTTACCCTTGTCTTTCCCCATCTCTCACTCTCACTCAAACATACGAAAACAAGCACATAGAATATACATACACATGCACACATGCACACAGACAAATACACACATAAACACACTCACACTCACACGCACACATACACACACACATACACACACATACACACGAACAGACAAAGACACACAATATGAAACACAGACGCGTAAATTCAAGAACACAAGAGGGCAGTTAAGGAGGAAGAAAATGAGAAAACAATGTGGCAAAAGAAGCATCCTATGAAATCGGATAAATAATTCCAGATGTTATGATAATATTCCAGCAGAAATAATAATAAACATGCACAATATGTAACATAATCTACTTCAAAATTCTGATTGCACGTCTCCAAATGAGTTACGGTAGTAGTGATACATTAACTTCCAATATTATGCTCAAATTATTATTCATGTTCAATGATAATATCATCAACGGACGCAAGAAGACCGTATAAGATTATAAACCTGGCAGATCGCTCTTGCCTGGATCGATGTATTGATAGGAAATCTATGGGGGGCAGTCATGACCTGGCGAGCAATCAGCAACGTTTGTGCACGTTTTTCTACGATTTACAGGGTTGGGAACTATGAAACCAAGCCCAAGGGGCGCGACTCGGCTCTTTTTTCAGAAATGGAGTGTTCATGTTCCCAGTGCAAAGTTATGGCATTTCAACACTCAGCTTGTGTTAGCCACAGAGAAGGGGAAAAGAACAGAAGGCGTTTTGGCATCGCTTGGAAGGTGGAATAATTTTATTATGTCAAGTGAGTAACGAATCCAAAAGAGTCGGTAACTTCTTTTTTAAAGATTGGCTGCCAGCAGCTCTGGTCCGGTTGATCCTACGGCTGGGTTTTGTTTTAGTAAGAATTTTATTTAACGGCGCTCCCAACTCCATGAGGTCATATAATGAGATAAGCGCGAAACACTAAGTTGGATGCGTTCACAACATACAGTTCACACCAACGGCTTAGTTTTGGGCAATGTTTAGATTCAAATGTGAGAAAATTCATAGTAAAGAAAAGTTTCGTCTTAAAAATAGCAGCCCGTTTACTTTATGAGAAAGGAGGAGGATAGTACATGTACTCATATTTCCCAGTAAATCCACAAGCCTTAGGTAGTTTGCCCTTCCATCCAGTCATCATAATTATTTCTCAGAGCTTTTACGATAAGATAAGTTATGGTTAATCTTTATTGTCCAAACACTGGTAATTTGGGATGGTGCTTCATCACAGCCACACACACA
>NW_004797555.1:892153-895554 GCF_000002075.1 Aplysia californica
AAAGTCTAAAAAGTACAAATAAAAGTACTCAAAACACACAGAGTTGTCTTCTATACAAAGACAGAAAAAAAAACTTCTTATAAACCCCCCCCCACCAATGAATGTTGCTTTGGTTCGCAGTACTACAATTCATGGGCACTGCAGAAAAAACGAAGCGATTTTTTTCTATATTGTCAGTATGAGAAGGGGATGAAGGGTGCGTGTATATGTGTATGTATATATATATATATATATATATATATATATATATATATATATATATATATGTGTGTGTGTGTGTGTGTGTGTGTGTGTGTATGTGTATGTGTGTGTGTGTGTGTGTGTGTGTGTAGGGGAGGTGTGGGAGGGTGAAAATTTCTACAACTCTTGCAAGCCCTCTCCCCAATCTAAATAAAGAATATGTCAGAGAAGAATAATATATCTCACCCCAGTTATTTTCCGAGCCCATCTGTCAACAGCGGTTCCGTCTGGAAAAACCGAATCCCGGAAGTGGAAGCCCAACCTCGAAATGAATTATAATGTAAAGAAGGGCAGTAGTTAAAGGAATGCGAAGGAGAAAACCCCAAACCAAACCAAACTTTTCTTCTCAGTTTCCCTTAGTTTTGTTAGCTATCCATTACCCTCGTTTTATCAGCCTGGCGTGAAACAAAACAAAACAAAACAGAAAATATAATGTTTGCGTACCCGAAGACCTCCGTCAATAATCACAAGTCACGGGAATATCTTGAGCTTCGTAAGGGAAAACTCGTCTAGCTTTTGTCCCTTTCTCTTCAGCCAACATTTTGCTCCCGGCTCAGTCCGTCTTTAACTCTGACCAATTCTCTGCTTCTGTCTCAGACTCACGGTATTTGTCTTTCTGTCTGTGTGTCTGTCTGTCTGTGTGTCTGTGTGTCTGTCTGTCTGTCTGTCTCCCTTTTTGTCTGTCTTTCGGTCTGTGTGTTTGTTTGTGTGTGTGTGTGTGTGTCTGCCTGTCTGCCTGCCTGTCTCTGTGTCTCTGTGTGTGTGTGTCTGTCTGTCTGTCTATCCGTCTGTCCGCCCGTCTGTCTGTGTGTCTGTTTGTCCGTCTGTCTGTCAACAAAACACAGGCTCAAAAGCAAATGCAATTGTGCAAACTAAACACAAAACATTTATTATTGAGCGGGAGGAAAACCCAGGACTCCATAGCGTTTTGGTAACGGTAGCCAAGAAGTCAAGGACTTGGTAGTGTATTAAAGCCAGACTGGGTACTATCAAAGGGAGCGGTTGTAAACCCCGAGTATAATGAAGGGGCTGGGCTCCTTGTTCGGCCATGTGTAATTCATTGTGTCTCTCTTTAATTGTTCCCCCTTGTTTAATAACCCGAGGGTTCAACCTTGATCCCTGACCCCCTCCGTCTTCCCCGAATCCTCCTCATCCTCTTCTCTTTCTCTCCTCCCCTCCCCCCCCCTTGCTGTCTCGTGACTCCCCCATGAACCCCAATCCCAAACCGCACCCACTTTTCCTCCCCTTCATTCTTGCCCTCAGGGAGGCGCTGAAAATATCACATGACGGAGCAATGTGGCAGGCTTTTTAATTTCGGCCACATCGATGACGCTTCGGAATCAGTCTGTTGTTGGTGACGGTACTGTTCAGGGAAATTGGTGCTGCTAAAATATTATGTGACAATGGGGAATTGGACTAGCGAAAGAACCGAAAAAGAAAGAAAGTTCATAAACTGAGCTGCTCTGGTTTTCGTGCCATCGCTTACATATTTCATTCTGTCCTTGACTGTTCAATTTAGAGTAGCCTACCGAGCGAAAAAGAAAGCTCACAGACTGAACGGAGTGGGTGGTTGGCGGGTGCTCTGGTGTGGTTTGCTTCTTCTTTCCTAGCAAACATCTATCGTCCTTATCTCCCCTTTTCTTTTTATGTTTGTAACTCTCTTGTAACACCTCTAATCTTCTGGCGCTCTTATGACCTTATGCAGTTGCGAGTGCCGTAAAACCTTTACTAAAACGAAAACAGACTGAGCGGTTGTGGTTTTCGTGACATCGCAAGCACATTTTTATTCTGCCCTTGACTCACTCTTCAATATCATTTTCGAGCGTCGTTTTAACAAAGCCAAGACCGGCGCTTGTGTTGTAGCGGTTAGGCCCCTCGCCATAGCACGCAGAAGACATGACAACGTTTATCGACCATCTCCGTCTGTCTGCTGGACTGCTGGGTCTTTGGATCCCTCTCACCCCTGGTTTGCCATAACAGGCAGAATTGATGCAGCCCGCCTCCTAAGTGATCTAAATTGTGTTGGTGGGAGCGGAAAGAATCCACAGTTAAGATTAGAAAACTTGAAAAAAAACATGCCACAAAGTTGAAATTGTCCCTTTAGTTAAGTTAGTTTTTTTTTGTGAGTAGCCAATTCTACAAGCATACTACACAAGTTAAAAGTCACAGTTTAAATAAGAGTCTACAGTTTAAAATCTATTGTGGACTGGGCATGGTTTAAGTGATACGATTAATTGTTAAATCGTAACTATTTTGCAGTAGCCAAGTCAATATAATAAGACGGATGGTTTTGAGTAATTGTATCTGCGACAGATAATATACCATAAGGAGTCGGAAGTATTCACATGGCTTTATTTAACTACATTATAAGTAGAATAAAAGATAAAGGTAAACAACGAACAGATTAGAAATAAAGACATAAATATTAGCAAAAGATATCCCATGGGAGTTAGGTTTAACTCCGAATTGTGGGCAGCAGGATACAGACTACAAGTCCAGAATGCGGATAAAAACCCCTTTCTTGGAGAGTTTCCGGGATTAGGTTACCGTAAAGGGGCAATCTCCATAGCCCCTTCAAACAAGCCAAATAACTATTGGAACCTTCTCAGCCCTTTTAAACAAGCCAAATGTGAGGCGTGCTGACAAAATGAGTTACTTCTCCCAATCCACAAATGGTGATATTGGCCAAAAATTGACTCAAGAGTCTAATTTGTTGATTTTCTATTGGTGCCATATTCTTTAAAAATAATAAGCCTTTTATTATTTCATACTTATAAATTGAAAAAACTTTACCTATAAGTGTGGCGTATCTGTTTGCATAGGTCTCGAATCCGAGAAGTAACTCATTTTGTCAGCTCCCTTCACAAATAACTATTGGAACCTTCTCAGCCCTTTTAAACAAGCAAAATAATGATTACTACTTCCGTAGCCCCTTGATACAAGCAACAAAGCTATTGCAACCTCAATAGCCCCTCAAAGCAAGCAACACAACCATTTCCTCAACTGAAAACAAAAGTTTTACAATTTTAATCGTGTAAAAAATGAGCGATATGCTGTGCGCGTTGATTGGGAGTTTTCATCTCTTTATTTTAGTACCGTTCATTTCATGATTCTAAGCTGCAGGCACCCTCGCCCCTACCCCAAAAGTACATGACAACCCG
>NW_004797555.1:897481-898745 GCF_000002075.1 Aplysia californica
CCATCAAAATATGATGATGATGATGATGATGATGATGATGATGATGATGATGATGATGATGATGATGATGATGATGATGATGAGGATGATGATGATGATGATGATGATGATGATGATGACATTCCACAGTTGTTGTCGTTGCTTTAATTATCGCAGAGACAGCAGGGGGGTTTAAATAAAAAGAGGAAAAAGAGAGCGCCTTTCTGTTGACACTGTTGCAAGATAAATAATATAAATATAGATGTATCACGACCAACAAGAATCACACGATGCTGTTGATACAGACGAAAGCACTTGATGTACTTTTATTACGGCTGGCATTTTTGTCTTGAATAGCGCATCAAATCTGCCAAGGCTGATAACTTCGTCTACGTGTGTGCCAATCGATGGGATAAGTCTACTCTGGGAGATGAAGTCGCTCTGACCTAGTCTTTACTTTTAGCGTTCCACTTACGCCTCCTCCTCCCCCCTCCCCCTTTCAGAATGTATGTTCGAAACTCTTTTTTTTCTTTTTTTCTTTCTTAAAAAATCAACAACAACAGAGCAGCTTCTGAAACGTTCAGACTGTTGCAACTTAAGAACGGGACCTCTCAGACAGCGAGCGACATACAACCACAGAGCGATATGTATTGGTCCCCTATTCGCAAGGAAAGTGAAAGAAAATCTGACACGTTTTAAGTTCTCTTTGTAAATTAGCAATTTTTGACGACAGGATATTGTCTCAAACTGTTTTTCTTCTCTTTAATTCTGATTACGTCAGAGTCCTACAGTATTATAAGCACAGATGGGTTATACATGTTCCAAAGATTAATATAGAGTAACACGAACATACAACGAAAGAAGTAGGACGGATAAGAACGATTGATGTTTGACAAGGAGAAAAGGAGCAAACCACACCAGAGCACCCGCCGCCAACCGCCCACTTGACAGTTTTCGACAGGAGGGAATTTTGATGGGGATAAGGGTGAGGATGGGAGGGAGAAAGGGAGGAGGAATATCGGGAGAAGAAAACATACATCTTTCTTCAAAGTTTATTTATAGTCTGTGTTTAGTTATCTTTGAGCTGTTGTGCTTCCTTGTATTTATTTTAGATGACAGCGTTTACAAGGACTTATGCCAAATAAAAGATAATTAATTTTGTTCTGTTTTGGCCGCTGTTGATGTTTTACACAGCTTTTCCTCACCTGTAAAATACAGGAAAGATACGAATAGGATAGAAAAGAGGAGAAATAATTATTGTATGTGCGTGTGTGTGTGTGTGTGT
>NW_004797555.1:898909-900314 GCF_000002075.1 Aplysia californica
GGGTGGGGGTGGGGGGTAACCCTCAAAACATCACAAACGTGGGCTACATAACACATTCTCTATCTATGCGCTGGAATGACATGGAGTTGTCATTATCAATATGGAGAATAATAATAGTAATAACAATAATAATAATAACAATAAATAAATAGCATTTGTATAGCGCATATCCCCACTCGAAAGCAAGCATTATGCGCTTTACACTATATTAATCACAGAATCACAGCGCAATTATATTTTTATGTGACATGATTTGTCGATTGTTCACACGTTCACGAACAAAATACACGTCATTATTAACGTATCTCCACCATACAAGACAATTCAAAAGCTCAGTCCCAAATGATTTTAAATGCTTTTCGCGTCCATGGGTACAATTTCGATGATCTAGGTGGGGGCTGCATTGGCGCTACCTGTCTTGGGCTAAGCGTGATACAGTTTCACGGTAGAAAGAACAACATATGGGGAACTGCCTGCTGCTTTTTCTCTCCTCATCCTTACTATCGTCATTTATCCTCTACTTATTTTGTATGTTTGTCCCTCTCTTGTGAACTGCTATTTCCGGGGTGCCTTGATAGTCGAAACAGACTTTGTGCTGTTGAGGCTAGAGAGGTGAGCAGAGAAAGCCTGATTCCCCGTTTGGACTTCTCTGTTGACATTCACCCCTTGGGACTCATATGACCTTATGCAGTTGCGAGGGCCGTAATACCTTACTAAAACAAACAAACAAACAAGGAGATACGAAGTAAAACAAACTTCTCCACACGGGAGTCGAATTGAGGTTTCGCACGCGAAGCAAAGAACGGAACCATCACATTATGGAATCTGGTCAGCTCGACCTAATTCCTAAAAAATCCCACTCAAATGAGATCAATCTGTCTGGCGTAATTATTTATTTCCAAGTTCTCTAATAGCGTTATGCCCCTTTCATATTGTTATACTGCCTATCTTTCCATCAATCAGGCATAAAAATGGTGCACTTTAAGCTGATATTAAATTACCGGCCACACCCTCCGTCCCGTCCCATTCACAACGGTGTTTTTTTTTGTTTTTTACAACAAATTGCCTGAAGCCGCAAAAGCAAAGTTATTAGAATACCAGTTACGTTTTGATTGAATTTCGCTGCTGCATGGACTCCGAAACTACGAGAAAGAAGTGTGGGTGGTTGGCCGGTGCTCTGGTGTGGTTTGCTTCTTCTTTCCTATCGAACATCTATCGTCCTGATCTCTCTTCTGGTGTTTTTTCTCTCTCTTGTAACACCTCTAATCTTCGCAATTATATGACGTTATTATATTGCAAGTGCCGTAAAACTCTTACCAAAACTAAAACTAGAAAGAAGCGCACGCTTGGTTGTGGTATAAAATATTTTTAAAAAAATTAAAAAAAAACCCATATATATATGGAG
>NW_004797555.1:900414-901511 GCF_000002075.1 Aplysia californica
AGACAGACAGACAGACAGACAGACAGACAGACAGACAGACAGACAGACAGACAGAGAAAAAGAGAGAGAAATACAGAGAGCACCCTGGCACTTTATCTTCTAAACTTTTTTTCTAAAGGAACCTCAACTCAGTGGCTCACGGGTGTCCCATAATTCTTTCACTGAAGTGACGGTAATTCCCAGGGTTCTGAGACTACCACCACCAACACAACCTTCCATGTTATCACGCCAAATTTCTTAAAGTGAGGGTGACAGCTCAAAGATGATGTCTGCTATAGTGAAGCAACTCATCTGTTACAACCACAATATCTATTCTCGCCATGCCATCCCTATGGCGCCACGCATATGTGTTGCAACGCAGCGGAATCAAGCGCTCGTCAATTTTTGGGCGTGTAGAGTTATTGGTATAATATTAAAGCTTGTTCATTTGTTTTGCTTCGGATAAAAAAGAGATATCCATTTATCTTGAATAGAAGTCGAGATATTTGCAAATGAAGGAGGTGAGAGTCATCTGGATTTAGAGGTAAAATTAGTGAGAAAATGGCCACCAAAGATGAGTTATTTCCTTAGCCTGAGAGTCCATGGAAACGGGACTTACATTTTTTGTGTGCTTTTAATCAAGGTTTTTCAGTAAAATCCACATAGGAATGTATACTTTAATGGGCGTGTGTTACCAAAAATATAAATTCGATAAAAATTCACAACCTTCCGGAAAAATGTTAGTTTCTTCACGTTGGTTATTTTGACGAGTGCCTGATTTCACCACGCTGCCTCACATAATATTATTGAGGAGTCTATACGTATTTTAAGTCGAGTGAGGAGTGAGTGCCCTTCAAGTCCACATGGAGATAAAGACCCCATTTCCCTTTCTGTATGCCTATGATGCATTTTATGATAATAATGTGCATAGCGCTCATCGCCTACCACACACGAAATGTGTTTGATTGTCCCGTTAGTTTGCTCGCTTTTGGAGCTGTTCGGCTTGATTTCTTAGGATCTCTTTGCTTTAAATCCATCTCACAGATCAAGGCCTATCAAACACCTTTAAAGAAGTTTTGTTCATAAACAATCATTTCGTTTAACATTCTGTCTCTCAC
>NW_004797555.1:901800-906544 GCF_000002075.1 Aplysia californica
CTCTCTCTCTCTCTCTCCCTCTCTCTCTCTCTCCCTCTGTGTGTGTTCTCTATATCAATATTTCTCTCTCTTCCTCTATGTTTCTCTCTTTCTGTCTCTCTCTCTCTCTCTCTGTCTCTGTCACCCTCTCTCTCTTTCTCTCGGTATTATCAAGAATATCATGATTACTACTACTACTACTACTACTACTACTACTACTACTACTACTACTACTACTACTACTACTACTACTACTACGACTACTACTACTACGACTGCTACTGCTACGACTACTACTACGACCACTAGTACTACTACTACTACTACTACTACTACTACTACTACTACTACTACTACTACTACTACTACTACTACTACTGTTATTATTATTATCATCATCATCATCATCATCATCATCATCTTCATCATTGCCAAACCTTAAATCATCATTTGGCTTGGTCCTATCGGAGACACAAGTCAAATTCGGACTTCCACATCTTGCCTCTTAAATAGCCTTATAGTGTTGATAGGGACGTTTAACCAACACACTTATAATACGTAGTGAACTTCAGTTGAGACTTTTCTGGGTTTTTAAAATCTCCATTTACATTCATTGAGTGCACATAGGTTATTCAAGGAACGTCAACCAATAAAACCATAGTGGGCAGAAAAAAAGATGTTTTAAAGTCGACCAATGATTGAAAAGACTTGGAATTCTATTGGGGCTTTATGCTCGAGGCAGCCCGAGACAGCCCTAGACAGTCCGCTTGTCGCTGAACGGGTCAATGTGAACTTGGAGCGCTTAAATAATCTGTCACAATTTAGGAGGAAGAAAAAGTCACAAGAAAAAGAAGTGGCAACTTCAAACATTTGGATGTCACCCTTTCCAGCCCACATCCCCTCCTCCATTCTCCTTCTCCTCCTCCTCTTCTTCCTCCTCCTCCACTTGGCTTTATGCTCGACTTTATTAAAGCGGCTGGTCGTTATAGGTGTCTGTGTACTTTAAGAGATCTGCAGATCTTAGTAAGACAAGAACAAAGAGAAAAGTCAAATGTGATTGTTTGAGACATTTTTAACACCCACTTCACCACAGACTGTTTGTACGGGAGTCGCAACCTAGGTTTGAATACCCGTCAGAAATATGACTGCGGCAGTGTTAGAAAGCCATCAAGCTTGATGCTAAAGAATTTCATGTGACTTGACTAAGCTAGAATCGAACTTGGAGCCTCCGGATTACGCTGCAAAAATTAAAACGTCACTGTAATCTGGCATTCATTCTTTTTTACTCTTCTGTTTAACTAACTAATACACCACTAATAATTCTGGAGTTTCATTTTAAAAGACAGTATACTAACCATTTTTCAACGAATTTGAGATTCCACCTTATAGTTTAAAAACAACGCCTACCTCTGCCTTAGTCTGATATTGATCATCATCATCAAGGGTCAGATCTGCGACAGACATCGACGATAATGGTTCTCCATTCATTCTTTGCTCGGATGTTCTTAAAAAAAAGCTGTTACCCATTTTTTTAGGTTCCCCAAGTAGATTGTTCTGGGCCTACCCCTGCCTCGTTTGCCTAGATATTGATATCTCAATAAATAGGGCAAGGAAAGTGTTCTGAAGATATTCAAAGCAACAGGCTGTTGAGAGGCAAAGATGGGTCAGATTGAAGGGGGGAGGGGGAGCAGAGCTCTCTTAAACATTTTACGAAACTAGATACACTGTCTTTTAAAATAAAACTCCAGAATCGTGCGCCTGTATGAGAAGTGTGTGACTAAGTGTCTGTGAGTGTAAGCATATATTACATGTATGTGGAAGAAAGGATGTGTGAGAGAAAATATATTATGTGTATTGGTGTGGGAGCACGAAAAAAGAAGGCGCGCTCATGTGTGTGTGTGTGTGTGTGTGTGTGTGTGTGTGTGTGTGTGTGTGTGTGTGTGTGTGTGTGTGTGTGTGTGTGTAGTTTAATACCATACCAAAATATCAGCGCTTGGACAATAAGATGCATCTTATCTTATCTTATCTTATCTTATCTTTGACTCACGTGTTCTGTAGAAATCGATGATGGAGTTGAACACAGACGGGTGGCGGTCAAAAAAGTATTCCTGTCTCCCGCCACCGTTGTCCAGGTGAGTCTCGGCCAGTCTGGACAGCCTGGAGTTGGGCACAGTCCTCAGAGTGGACACGTGCGTCTCGTGCCTGACTCCGCCCACGTTGAGCAAGATCCTCTCGTCGCCTCCGTCCTCCACGAACACATCCGCCTGCTCCAGGCGAGTGGGCGTGTTCTCGCAGCCGGCGGAGCCCAAGTAGCTGCTCGTGGCTTGACGCTTCACTCTCGCCCGCAGAGTGGGCACGGCTCCCGTGCGGGGGCGTGTCAAGGGGATGCGGTCTGATTGGCAGTCCACGGCCGGCGTGCTCATGGTGTCTGCCGGCCCCACCTCCGGGGTCCTCCCCGCCGCCTCGTCGTCGTGCTGAAGGTCGTCGTGGTTGGGCTTTTCGGGGCTGGGGGTGGTTTGCCCCGGATCATGCCCCGGGTGGTGATTGTGGCAGCCCCGTCAGAAAGTGAACCCCACAGTTTAAAAAGAAAAGCAACCAATCAAATCTTGTTTCGAGTGTTGCTTGAAAACCCACTCATAAAAACAAATCCAATCTTGTTTAAAGTTTTGGTTGAAAACCCACACATAAAAATAGATCCAATCTCGTGCCGCTTTTGGTTGAAGACCCACACGACTTTACAAGAATGATTGATGTTAGCCTGACTGACGGACTCTCTCACCGGAAGTATCAAACCCTGAAGGCCAGGCGTCCTGGACACCCGAGATTCGGAGAACTGGCAGGTGTTGATAATCCAAAGCCTACTTTAATTTGTTTTGCTCTTGGCTTAAAAGTAGGTGGTTGACAATTTTTCAAAGTTTATTCTTTTAATAGGCCAAATGCCGTCGTGCTTGGCTCGGGTGTGTAAAGTAATTCCTTAGCCTATTTCTCAAGATATGATACTTAAGTTTTTACTTATCTCAACTGAGTTAAACGACGATTATGAAGCAAGTTTGGGGTTTATGACATATTTTTCATACAGAAATCCCACATACTCGACTGAGTTTAGTTCTTTAGGTATCTAAGCTAGGAATTAGAGAACTTCCAAAGCTTTTTCTCGCCAATGACGTAGAAGCAGGTCTATAAGTGAACTTCTCACCGCCTGTCTAGATCAGTCTCTACACGGGAGCACGCACACACCGTTGAGCACAGCGACTTTCAGCACATTCCCGCGTTATGTAAGTACCAGTAATGTAGACAATCTCTCTCAGCCCACACCAGCACCACTCTCTCCCAACCTCAATGGTTCTTCCTCACCCTCCATGTCCTGAACAGAAGCCATATCCAATAAAACCTTGAATGTCCGTGTTCACAGACAGCTCAATCTGAGCTGGCGGCGTCATCGCAAGAAAAAAACTATTGGTGTCAGTCAGAAAAAGAGATCCGCGAATTCTGGAAAGGAGTTGTAAAATCATCCGATGTTGAAGAGAGCACCACCTTTGCAGGAATCTGAAAGAAACAGGAATAAGGATTTTCATCATTTGCCAGATCTGAAACACACCTTAGCGACAATGGTTCCCCATTAATATATGTTTGCTCGAATGCACTGAAGAAATAAGGATACGAATGAAATATCGTGTGTTTGTTTGTTTGTTTGTTTGTTTGTTTGTTTGTTTATAATTTGTTTCATGTTACAGAAGAAAACTCTAAAAAAATGATAGCCATGGTGTGAAGAATCAACAACTAAAACCATAACTGGTTTAGTTAGTTATAAAAAACCGGACCTGCTAGTAGAGGAGTGAAGTCCCAGCAAACAGGAATATTCTTTAAGTAAAAGTAAAGATAACTCCAAATAAAAAAGAGGCGACATCTATCGTCTTTATCTCTCCTCCTTCTTATTTGTGTTTGTTACTCTCTTGTAACACTTCTAATCCTCTGGAGTTCATATGACCTTATGCGGTTGCGAGGGCCCTCAAAACCTCTACTAAAACTAAAACTAAAAAAGAGGCGTATTACATAATAAGTTCAGTTTGAATTAATAATTTATAGACTGCCTTTACCGACGTGAGAGAGCAATAACATTACTGTTAAAATAAAAATAAGAATTACTCATCGGAAGGTGCATTACTTTTTAAATACTTTCGAATAGAATTTCTTATCGTGCACTGTAACTGCACATCAAGAGAAAGTGCAAACCATAACTAAAACGTGGGTCAGGGAAGGGTGGGGGCCAAAAATGAATATCTAAACTGACATCGTCTCTGCCTTCTTAAAACTTCTTCCATCTTCCTCAATTCATCCGTTGAGCCTATTGTTCCTTCGTTGAGGCGTGTGCTTGGTCGTTACACTCACCCAAAGAACTGGCAGCTTCTCATTTTACCATTTTCCTCTCTTGCCTCACTCCCATTATTCTGTACGCCGCACGCCCACGTACCCTCACTCACATTTTATGACCCTTTATGTTCAATGCTGTACAGAAACAGACCACTGCACAGTAGAAAGAAGCCGGTGCGCAGATAAGTAATTAATGAGGTTAATTCAAACTTGGAACAAAAGCGGCTGCAGGCTTGAACGGACCAGTTGAAGAATCTTCATAAACAACTTATACGACATCCTACAAAGACGCCTTTTTATATGCCACACAAAGGCACTTTTTATACGCCATACAGAGATATCTTTTCACCTTCATTCTCACCCTTTCTAACATTTCACTCCCCCCCCCTCCCCT
>NW_004797555.1:906644-908556 GCF_000002075.1 Aplysia californica
TCCCCCCACCTCCTAATGCACACCTTCTCTCCCCCTTCCGCCCCAAACCCTCTCCCCTCTTTTATCCCTGAACATACTTTTTCTGAATTACGTACCCTCCATTTCTTTTCTAATGCGATTCTTTTTCTTCCCCATCCTCCTCTTATCTCCGCCTTCTCTCTTCTTCTTCCCTGTCATATCCTCTCATCTTCCTTCTCTCTCTCTTCTCCTCCCCTCTCACCTCCTCTCATCATAATCCTCTCTCTTCTCCTCCCCTCTCACCTCATCTCATCTTCCTCCTCTCTCCTCCACTGATCTTCCTCCTCTCCCTTCTTCTCCCCTGTTACCTCCTCTCACCGTCCTCCCCTCTCTTCTCCTCCACTCTCACCTCCTCTCTCTTCTCCTCCCCTCTCACCTCCTCTCTCTTCTCATCCCCTCTCACCGCCTATCTCTTCTCCTCCCCTCTCACCTCCTCTCACCGTCCTTCTCTCTCTTCTTCTCCCCTCTCACCTTCTCTCTCTTCTCCCCTCTCACCTCCTCTCACCGTCCTTCTCTCTCTTCTCCTCCCCTCTAACCTTCTCTCTCTTCTCCTCCCCTCTCACCTTCTCTCTCTTCTTCTCCCCTCTCACCTCCTCTCTCATCTACCTCCTCTCTCTTCTCCTACCCTCTCACCCCCTCTCATCATCCTCCTCTCACTCTTCTCTTCCCCTCTCTCCTCCTCTCATCATCCTCATCTCTCTTCTTCCCCCCTCTCACCTCCTTTGCTCTCAGCATAGCAATATGTCTGACAATCTTCAGACCCAGTTGGATGGGACTGGCACTGCGCCTGGCCTTACGATAGGGCTGGGCAATGAGTCGCTTTAGCAAAATCCGGAAAATATATAAGTGCACCTCTTCGGCAAATAATATGCCAAGAACCGCTTCGCAAATGAGTTAGAACCACTTCGACAAACTGGTTAGAACCACTTTAACCAAATATGGGTGCACCCACTTCGGCAAACAGGTTAGGAAAGAGAATTCAAAGTCTGAGCTCGGATAATGTTTCATTGGGAATTAACCGGTTATCCGGATATGTTATCCTGATTTTAACCACCACAACCTTACACAACCACTGCCTGGCCCTGCTGTATCATGTGGTGCTCCATCTCAAGGCATGTGATGTGAGCGAGCAGATCGATGAAGCGAGACACAGGTGAGACGATGCTGGAGGTGTCCCAGACTTGCACAGCCAGACAGAAATGTGAAGGACAGGCACGAAAGAATAGATGTTCAGACGGATAGGCAGACAGTCAGACAGACAGACCGATAGATAGATAGACATCAATTCTTTAAATTTCATGTTTGAGTTCTCTGCACTTGGCATGCCAGGTTTTTTAAAAACTATTTGAAAAGATATACATCATTGGTTCACAAAATTTTCGGACCATAACTTAGCTCTTAACATTCAACAAGCCATAACCTGTTTTGTAAGTGCAGATATTGGGCTAAGATTTGCTTCAGTGTCATGGCGTGTTCCAGTTCCATTTTGTGTCAAAGTGTAGCACGGTTGCTCATTCACTCACTCACTCATTCACTCACTCGCTCATTCACTCACTCATTCATTCACTCACTCACTCATTCACTCATTCACTCACTCCCTCATTCACTCATTCACTAACTCACTCATTCAATCACTCACTCATTCACTCATCTAACCAGCTCAAGGAACCCAACTTTGGCATTTACTTTCCCATTTCACCCGTAACGACATGTGGAAATGAGAAAGCATATTACATTGATCTGGAATTGTGCAGATAAAAAGACGTACAATAGAAATGAATAATGAAACGTGGCAGAGAAGAGAAAATATACACGGCCACAAGGCCACAAGCTAAGGCAAAATCGGATAAGATAAGCGCAAGAGAGAGAGAGAGAGAGAGAGAGAGAGAGAGAG
>NW_004797555.1:912859-914693 GCF_000002075.1 Aplysia californica
TGTGTGTGTGTGTGTGTGTGCACGTGGTGAAGCACTAAACCAATGTGCCAGGATCTGGATAATGAAGATGTATCTTGTCTTATCTTGTTTTATCTTATCTTATCTTATCTTATCCTACTAATCAACAGCCAAGCGACTGCAGCCATTGCACAAAGAGCTACGTAGTTCTGGCTGAAAAGAAATTAAACAAGAGAACTTGTTCTTTTTAAAAATTATTAGTAAGCGTTTTAAGGCACTTGCAACACATTAAGGTGATATAAGTGCCAAAGATTACAGGTGTTACAAGAGAGTAACAAACACAAAAAAGAAGGAGGGGAGATAAGGATGATAGATGTTTGATAGGAAAGAACAAGCAAACAACACCAGAGCACCCGCCAACCACCCACAGTAAGAGAACCATTCAAAACACGTTTGATGGAATCATCATAACACAACATTAACAGCCTTTTGGAACTGAGAGTATGTAATACAAAATTCTACGTGGATGGTTGGAGGGTGCTCTGGTGTGGTTTGCTCTGGCTTTCTTATCAAACATCTATTGTCCTTCTCTCCTCCTTTTTTTCCTTTGTGTTTTACTCTGCGGGCAAGCGAGACAGGGGTAGGCCCCGAGCAATCTACTTGGGGAACCTGAACAAGTTGGTGACAGGGAAAGATCAGGGAAACTGGGAAACGTAGCTTTTTAAGAGCATCCGAGAAAAGGAATGAAAAACATCTATTGTCCTTATCTCCCCTTCTTCTTTTTTATGTTTGTTTTTCTCTTGTAACAACTCTTTTCTTCTGGTGCTCATATTATGACCTTATGCAGTTGCGAGCGCCGTAAAACCTCTACTAAAACTAAAAACTAAAGGAATGAATGGAGAACCATGATCGCCGATGTTTGTTGTAGATCTGGCACTGAATGATGATGATGATTTTACTCTGTAGTAATACGGTACCTCTAATCTCTTGGCACGTATGTGAGTATTCAATGTGTTGCAAGTGCCGTGACCCCCTTACGACTACAACTAAAAACTAAAAAATCAATCCGCAATTTTAAATAACCTCAGCTAGATGTTCCAGCTTCAGAGTTACATAATATTCACTCAGTTGAAAGTTTTCAAATTAATTACGTTTGGCTGGCTGTTACGATGAGCCCATACAGTGTGTCTCCCGCTAGACGCACCATGGAGAGAATACATATTATCGGCATGAACTATGTATATTATACATGTAGTACAAAAGTGCATATTTATTGAACGTTTCTTACAGTACAAAGCGCAGTTAATTAATTTCCACTTAACAGGAACTGTTCGAAATGGAGGCCCTCTTACATGATTTGCTCTTTTCTTTTGGGTTGCATGTCTCTCCCCAGAAACCGCAGAGCCTTCGTGATCACAGGCCACCAATGCCACGGAGCTGTTTGATAGAATATGTATGATGTTTTCTTGCCAGCATTGTTCCGTGGACCCCCTGAGGGTTAACTCCTCAGCTTCCTTTGGTAGCGATTGTGGAAAAATACACGGCAAGTAGACAGACCGGGACCTCAGTGCTTTCTTGTCGTACCGGTATCTCCTTTTTTAACTGTGAAAATGTGATTTCTTCTTAAGCACACTCTTTGTTATGAACTGTTTTCACTGTTATTAAAAATGGAGATACGACAAGAAAGCACTGAGGTCATGAGACAAGTGTTTTAGTTTTAGCAAGAGTTTTACGGCACTTGCAACACAATAAGGTCATATAAGTGCCGAAGAGTAGATGTGTTACAAGAGAGTAACATACACAAACAAAAGAAGGAGGAGAGACGAGGACAATATATGTTTGATAGGAAAGAAGGAGCAAACCACACCAGAGCACC
>NW_004797555.1:916583-919809 GCF_000002075.1 Aplysia californica
GAGGCGAGCCAGCGATAGGGGGGGGGTTAAGAAAATGAGGAGGAGAGACAAAGAGAGGTGGAGAGGAAGCAAGAGAGAGAGACAGAGAGAGAGAGAGAGAGAGAGAGAGAGAGAGAGAGAGAGAGAGGGACAGAGAGACACAGAGAGAGAGAGAGAGAGAGAGAGAGAGAGAGAGAGAGAGAGAGAGAGAAGAGAGAGAGAGGGGGGGAGCGAGGATTTGGAAGGAGAGTGGAAACTCAACAGCAATATGGACAAGTTTCTTCGATTATATCCGATTGCACGAGAGATCACCACACATTTTCGGCACTACTTCTTTTAAAATTTTTTTTTAGTGTTTTATGGCACTCGCACCTACATAATAAGGTCATATGAGCGCGCGGGACACAAATAACATTTTCAGTTGGTAGGAAATTTTGAAATTTGCCCGGATGGCGGCCGAAGCCTACTCTTATCGATTTTAGACCACCAAGGAACCTTTAACGTGCACAACTTACACAAGTGCCCTTCGAAATTTTTCGCTCTTGTCTAAGAAAGCTAGGTGTAGATCTTTCCTTCCAGAAGATTAGAGGTGTGGCTGAAAGAAAGCAGTAAGAAAGAGCCATGGAGAAGCAGTAGGAAGGCTGCAGAAAGAGTCAGGAGCCAAGAGGTGATGGGTGGGGGGCAGAAAGAGGAGACGAAAGCAGACGACAGAACATTGCTAAGAGAAGGAAAGGAGGGGAAAAGAGACAATTTTAGAGGAGAAAACTTTCGGTCGCTACTCGCATTCGAACCCGGGACCTTTGAATGAGAGGCCAACAGCTTAACGCCCCGGCCCTACTTCTTCCCCTCACCAACTTTGAAAAGGAACAAAAACAACAACAGGTATTTATCACATTTTCTGCCAATGTCATTCCAGGCCACTATCAAATCCTGACTCCCCCTCCCCGGCCTACTCTCTCTCTCTCTCTCTTTCTCTCTCTTTCTCTCTCTTTCTCTCCTTTTCTCTTTTTCTCTCTCTTTCTCTCTCTTCATCTATTTCTCTTTCCTTCCACCCCACCTCTCTCTCGCTCTTCCCACAACTCACATTCTCTCTTTCTCTCTCTGTCTGTCTGTCTGTCTGTCTGTCTGTCTGTCTGTCTGTCTGTCTGTCTGTCTGTCTTTCTCTCTTTCTCTCTCTCTCTCTCTCTCTCTCTCTCTCTCTCTCTCTCCTGTCACCCCGAAACCTCATTAAAATTTTCCGAATCAGCGCCATAGCGCATGTATATCTCATGACTCCCTTCAACCCATAAACTAACTCCAGCCACTAAACGCAAGTAGATCATTTCGAGAACATCAATGCTATGTCGAGCCAACTTTTCCTTCCTTATTTATATTTTTAAAATCCTTTTTATATGTTTTTAGTTCGTTTTTTTTTGGGTTTATTTATTTATTTATTTATATTTTTTATCAGAACCTACACGTCTGCCGATCCGATCTAAATCAACCCCATTGCCAATATCATCAGAGGAGAGAATGCATGTTATCTGGGAACATGCCTTTGAAGGGAATCTGTTGACGGCGCACCGGTATAGAGCTCGATGGTGGGGAGGGAGGAAAAAGTGGGGGTGGGGTGGTTGGGGGGGGGAGGACGTCATCACCTGACGAGTAATCACTTGATCGATCAGCGTGTGAGTGTGAGCGCGCGAGTGTGCGAGTGTGTATCTTTGTGTGTGTGTGGGGGGGGGGGGGGGATACTGTGTGTGTTTGTGTATTTGCCTGTGTGTGTGTTCCTGGGTGTGTGTGTGTGTGTGTGTGTGTGTGTGTGTGTGTGTGTGTGTGTCTCACACACACTATCTGTCTCACACACACAACACACACAAACACACACATGCAAACACACACAAACACACACACACACACACACACACACAGAGACAGAGAGAGAGAGAAGAGAGAGAGAGAGAGAGAGAGAGAGAGAGGGAGGGAGAGAGAGAGAGAGACGCACACACAGTGTACCTACTCGTGAACCCGTCGATGCGTGGTTATGCCACAATGTGCAAGTACTGCACAACATTGAGCTAATGGTCCATGGCTACACACCACTAATCACTTTCCCTGCACGTCAAATAAAGAGACGAATCAAAGAGTTAAAACGCACATCATAATACACTCACATACATACATACATACATACATACACACACACACACACACACACACACACACACACACACACACACACACACAATCATTTACACAACAATATACACAAATTGGAAGGCAGAGAAGGAGATGGGAGGACAACATTACAGATTAGACAGGAAAGACGATGGGTGACAATCTGAGGAAAGCAGAGGACAAAGAGAAATGGTGAGAGCTGGTTGTTAGATGCAGTTGTGCCCCCACGGTTTCCCCAACCACGGGATAGAAGAAGAAGAAGAAGAAGATACACACGTTAAACAAACAAAACCAACCCCTGACCAACAAGATATATATCCCTTCCCTCTCTAAATTCAAAAACAGTTTGATCATGTTTTCTATCACACAGCACACTGTAAGCAAAACTCCACCCCATTGAGGCCCGAGGCGAGATTACGGTCGACCCGGTCATCAATGTAGTTCCCGGAAAAGTTGAGCTCATCTCCTAGTCCCAGACTGGAAACGGCGTGGAAATAAATTAGGGGTGGAAAACGTCTTCTCTTCCCCTGGCCAGGGTCGAGCAATATGTGAGGCAGCGTGGTGGAATCAGGCTCTCGTCAATTTTTGGGCATGTAGAGTTATTGATATCATCTTAAAGCTTGTTCACTTGTCTTTATTTGGATGAAAAAATATCCGTTTATCTTAAATACAAGTCGAGATATTTGCGAATGAAGGAGGTGGGGGTCCCCTGTTTTCAGAGGTAAAATTAGTGAGAAAATGGCTGTCAAAGAGTAGTTATTTCCTTAGCTTAAGAGTCCGTGGTAACGGAAAATTTACATCTTTTGTGCCTTTAATCAACGTTTTAAAAAAAATCCAACATAAATGAGTTCTTTAAAGGATGTAAAAAGTGTTGAGCAAAAAAAAGAAAAAAAAAAAATTTGATGAAAATTCACCAACCTGTGGAAAAATACAAGTTTCTTCACATTGATTGTTTTGACTAGAGCCTGATTCCACCACGCTGCCTCACATATGATCCAGGGCTATCTCACCCCTGCTTCCAAATCAACTTGAACCAGTTCCTCCTTAGGAGACAAAACAGTATTTTTTAAAAATTGTTAAACACCCCCCC
>NW_004797555.1:919948-921033 GCF_000002075.1 Aplysia californica
AGCTTCTGAACTTGACCTTCCACTCAAACTCAAAAATTTTTGTTGTTTCAGTTAGTGTTTTACGGCACTTGCAACACAATAAGGTCATATAAAAGCCGAAGACTAGAGGTGTTACAAGATAGTAACAAACACAAAAACGAAGGCGGGGAGATAAAGACGATAGATGTTTGATAGGAAAAAAGAAGCAAACCACACCAGAGCACCCGCCAACCACCCACCTTAAAAGTTTGATATCTGAACCCAAGAACAGCGCCTGTGGCATATCGGTTAGGCGCTTCCCGTGTGGGCAAAATTCCATTGAACATCTTGGTCTTTCTGATGGAACGTTGTAGATGTATTCCTCTCAGCCCAGGTTCGCATTGACAGGCTGGCTCGAGAGCCTGCCTCCAAAATGATATAAAATGGGTTGACGGGGGGCGAAAAACACCTTCATTAAAAAAAAAATGTCTGTCTAGTTTCCCGTTGTCGTTACTGGAACATTTTCGTTTCCGGTCACATATTGTCCTTGGCAGAAGACCAATTGCTTCGTCTTCAAAAACATCTACACGGGGACAATGTGTCGATTTTAAGGAAAAGGGGGCTATCACGAAAAATGCTGTTTTGAGAAAATCAAAGATCAAGTTTTTGCCCCTTGTTCAGTTTATTTAAAAAATAAGAAGTTTTCTCTATAATCAAACAAATATACACAACAATGAAACCAAACCTATCTTATAGGTAGAGCAATGCCCACTTTCAATATAGGTAAAGATTTCTGGAAACCCCCAAATTCTGGGTTAGCCCGCTTGTTCTTGCATTTTTTAAACTCAAAAAGCGCCACAATTTAGGTCATTTAGGAAGCGGGCTTCGCTCCTGACACCTAACTGATAGGGCATTCAACTTCACACAAAAAATAAGAACAATTTACAGAAATGGGAAAGCATAGCCATAAAGAATTAGAGCGCACAACATGACTGTACCGTTAAAATCTTTTCTAAAGTCTAGACACACACAACCCCCCCCCCTTTTTGAAAAACACACTTCCTTTTCATTATAGGGTTACAGGCGAGGGTTGCTCGTATTTGCTTAAACTATAATATTATTCTAAT
>NW_004797555.1:921832-929430 GCF_000002075.1 Aplysia californica
TTGAGAGAGAGAGAGAGAGAGAGAGAGAGAGAGAGAGAGAGAGAGAGAGAGAGAGAGATAACAAACGCGAGAGAGAAGCAGGGAAGGAGCCATAGGGGACTGGATGAGAAAAAGAACATAATGCAATAAAAAAGTAACGCATCAACATGAAAAAAGTTAACGTTGACTGACGGCTTATACAACCGTTGATTGACAGACACGCAGTAGAAGGGCCCAATCTTGCTGAAAACAGCCTGGAATTACTCTTAGTTTGTTTATTTTAGTAAGTGTTTTACGACAATTGCAACAACACAGCTTTTATTTTTCTTTAAAAGCTTTAGTAGAGGTTTTAGAGCGCTCGTAACTTCATAAGGTCATATGAGTGTCAGAAGAGGTGTTACAAGAGAGTAACAAACATAAAAAAGAAGGAGGGGAGATAAGGGCGATATATGTTTCATAGGAGAGAAGAAGCAAACCACACCAGGGCACCCGCCAACCACCCACCAACAACACAATAAGGTCATATAAGTGCCGAAGATTACATGTGTTACAAGAGATTAACAAACACAAAAAAAGAAGAAGGGGAGACAGAGACGATAATTTTTTTTATAGGAAAGAAGGAGCAAACCACACCAGAGCACCCGCCAACCACCCACACAAGAGAGTAACAAACACACAAAAGAAAAAGGGTAGATAGAGACAATCTATATGTTTTTTATTGGAAAGAAGGAGCAAACCACACCAGAGCACCCATCAACCACCCACCTCGAATAACCTACTCTAGGTGAATAGAGAATAAACAACAAACAAACAAAAACCCAAAAGAAAAAGACCAACAAACAAAAAAACAACAACACAACAACCCAAACAAAAAACACAAAAGCCCCATGATGAGCATAGTGACATACTTGATAAAAATTCTTGCTTACTCGGGAATCGAACACGGGTCTTGTACTTGAGACAGCGAAGTGCCTAATCGCTACACCACAGACACAGGTTGCTTGTTGTGTATAACATACTATTGTGTTATATGGTCGCTTTTAAGCACAAGGACTATCCCGTAAAATGCTGTTTTCAGAAAATCGAAGGTAAATTTTTTGCCCCTTGTTCAGTTTCTTTAATGTCAAGGAGAGTTTTCTCTATAACCAAACAAATATACACACTAATGAAACCAAACTTCTCCTATAGGTAGACTAGTGCCCGCTTTTCATTGTTCATTGTTTCAGGAAGCAACATCCCTGCACTCCGGACATGTCCATTGATGCTCCGTTGCTCTCTACAAAATGTTGCCGAGGGTCCTTCTACTGATTGTGCCAGTGCACATCTGGTTGAACGTTCTTTTGTTCTTTCCTGCAAGGATGCCCATTTTGGTGTAAGTCAAGATTTCGGGAAACCCCTGAAATTTGAGTTCGCTCGCTTGTCCTTAAAAGCGACCATATTATGTATGTATGCGTATATACTTTTGTGCGTACGTGAGCGTGTGTACGTGTGTTTAGTTACGTGTTTAAAACTCTCTGTTTATTGTAAAACCAAGATATTATGATTGATATGCTTTTAAACATATTTGTTTATGAGTATTATGTTCCTATTTCCCATTCACCACAACAGGATAAAGCATGAAATAAAATTTTAAATTTTAAAAAGAAATTTGATGCTTCTCCTTCATGTCGGATTCTTTTTTCACTGTACCCTCTTTTTATTCAGATATCAGTGGAAGAATTTGCACTCGGCTGATCGGGTGCACCCACTCCTTTCTTGCTTTTTTTCTGTTGAGTCTCCTCATCGACCAGGACAAATAACGCCAATCATTTCCTATCCATGTGCAACAGAAACTGATATTAAAACCTAATACCAAACGACGTTGCATTGCACCTCCCGCTCCGCTCTACTTGCAGTGTGGCAACCCAATGTTAACGTCTCAAATAGCTCCGTTTTGCTCTGCCCGCTCTCCTTGCAGTGTGGTCAGAGCCTTAAGCATGTACAGTACGGAATTATCATTAGTGCAATCGAAAATTAAAAGACACACACACATACACACACACATACACACACACACACACACACACACACACACACACACACACTCACACATTCTCAACAAAACTGGAGAGAAAGCGTGAACGCGCTACGTGAAAAAAGTCAGAGTCGTGCGCTCCAGTGTTCAATATAATGAATGCTGGTGGGCATGGAGAGAGAGAGAGAGTAGATACGTGGGCATGGAGAGAGAGAGAGTAGGTGCGCATGGAGAGAGAGAGTAGGTGCGGAACGTGGCAAAAAGGTGTGCACAAAAAAAGGACTCATGGCTCTAAGTTTGAGAGCCAAAAAGCGTAGATCTTTGCCTTTTTTAAGAAAAAGTATTTACGGTGATAAGCTTTCTTTTTTTAGCTCTAACAAATTTTGTCTGACGTTTGCCGGGTTGAGATCAAGACGAAGAAACCAAGAGGAAGCCACTTCAGACTCATCTCTTGTCTCGAGTTTTCACAGTTGTCAAATCAATGGCATTGCAGCTACCGGCACCTGTTGTATACTGATTAGGTGCATGTCGTCACACGCAGACGAACTGAGTTCGATTCCCATATTCTTTCAGTTACTATGCAAAAGTATGTTGTTTTCATTCCAAACGATCTGCTTCTATTTCATGATTCTAACCGTACTAGATCTAAGTAGTGAATTCTGATATCTTCTGTTTTTCGTTTCTTCTTCTGCTGCCTTTATTTTTTTACTGAACCAGCAAAAGTTGGATGGTAGGTTGGTTCTTCGCTAAATAACGGGAGTTTAATTCCAGCATGCTGAAGATTTTCTTTCGAATACCCGCGTGTCCCTGCCAGGTGTACCTGACATATTCTTGATTGGTCACTACAAACTTAGTGGAAGCAGCCCGCCTCCATAAAGATTTAGACTGTGTCAACAAAGTTGTAAAACACTTTCAACAAAAGCTTTCGCTGGTTGAGAATTATGGCGTCAAAAATACCACTTTCCATTTTCTGATAAAAAAGTGTGTCGACACCGTATGACCACCTTTCGAATATAAACCGTGAGCAGTTTCAGTTGGCTACCATAGATCTAGATCTAGCCGATCTCTGACACTACAACAAGTCCCTACAAGACAAGATGAACGCCGTTGTCATTCTCGCCCTCTTCTCCGTCCTGGCTGCAGCACAAGCAACTTGTGAGTAGTTTTTGGAAAACTAGAACTTTAGTATGGTCGCTTTTAAGCCATCCCGAAAAATGCTGTTCTGAGAAAATAGAAGGTAAAGTTTTTGCCTCTTGTTCAATTTCTTTAAAAGACAGGCCAGTTTTCTTTATGACCAAAAAATGTATACACCAATGAAACCAAACTTGTCTTAAAGGTAGGGCAATCCCCACTTTTGGTGAAGGTCAAGATTTCTGGAAATCTGGGTTAGCCCACTTGTACTTAAAAGCGACCATATATAGCTAGAGTTCCATAAAATGTTGGGTTTTTTTCAACCATCTTGTCAAAGCTGATTTGAAAGTGGTGGTCGGTCAGGTCAAGTTCTATTTCTGATATTTTACGGACTTCTGCAGTGGCAAGACAGTTGGCAAAATTCGGAGTCTTTATATCTTGGATCTGAGAGAATGTTATATCAAAGCATGACAGGACGCTGTTTATGTGTCAGTGATCGCCAAGGGCGAGACTCTACCGGCGATTTAGCTGAACTGTTTTATTGTTCTTTACACAAAAGCTGTTCTTTCCCCTCAACGACACATTCTGAATATCTCAACGTTATCATGTTCATTAAATGCCTACCCGCTTCGTTTTTAAAACATTATTCTATCGGTTACCTGATTTCCAACTCTCCAGCAGACCCAGATGAGTGCGATACAATCCGGGTGGAAAGTTGGAGCTACAAGTACGCCGAGAAGGTTGTGCAAGATGCCTCATATGTCCTCAACATGACGGTGGTAGATCGGCAGTCCGCGGCTGACTGTACCCTGGGCGAATCCTTCGGCTATCAGAAAGCCACACTGTGGGTGGATCACGGCTGTCGGGCTGATTTCAAAGTTTGCTATCTCCCAGGTAAGTTTTAGGGTTTTAAGTTTTAGTGACTTTTACGGCATTTGAAACCGTTATTAGTGCCAAGATTGGATTGTTATAGTAACTAACAGAATGGATAATATATACGATAGTTGAATGGTGAAGGGCCAAACACACCAGAACGCCCACCAACAACCCATCAGCACCATCCACGTAATAATAAAGACTGATTCGTAACAAGAAGCAAAATGAAAGGCGGTGACATTTTTGTTCCTTCAAAGGTTGTTCCCAGAGACATTTCTTAAAGCTTCCTAGTTAAGAAACTATATCTACATTTTTGACTTTTTCATACAATAGTTAACGTTGATTGAGAGTTCTTTTTTCCTTTTGCCTCTCCCCAGTGAGGCGCACGGAGTGCCAAGTACTCCGGGTGGAAAGTTGGAACTACAAGTACGCCGAGAAGACGGTGACGGGGGCTGCATTGTTCATCAACATGACCGTTGAAGATCGGCAGTCTGCGGCCAGTTGCGATCTGGATAAATCCTTCGGCTTCTACAATCAGAACTCAACAGTGTGGGTGGATCATGGCTGCCGTGCTGACTTCAACATCTGTTATGTCCAAGGTAGGAGTGGGACGTGAAGCAAAAATGTTCGCGAATGTGGGGCAACCTGCGAGAACTGAATGTCGTTGGAATTGTTTATTTTTGTATTTTGCAATTTTTAATATTTCGAAAAGATTTAGGTCTATTCTGGAACCGAGGTTACGGTGAAAGACCTAAAAAAATCAGTTTCACTAGTTTCATAACTTGAATTCCTCTTATTTTATTGGTTGTCTTGGATTACTTAGAACCGCACTATCAGGGCGCATGCTTTCATCTCTAGCACGGGCGATTTTTTGTTGTTGTGCTTATTAAACAGGACAAGTTCATCATTAAAATGATTTTATAAAACATATCGACACTATATTGCTCGGTGGTTAAAAGAACCCCGTCTTCATCAGTGAGGCTATCCAACCGTTCAACATGATTGCAAACCCGTATTATGGTACTTGTACTATTATACAAACGATATTCTAGTGTTCCTGGGTAGATGTACATGATGTACATTGCATGTTCTTTTTTCTGTACCACAGCATTCTTCTCTACGACTAGGTCATGCGGTCTATACACCAACATAAACATTTCTTAGAATTGTCATTTAGAACCTGTCTTTAGGCCATTCCCAAAGGGGTGGGTTACATTCTACTGTTCTTATGAATAGTAGAATTGTAAATGGGTTGATCCTTCAAAGTCATGCTCATAACTGTGCCTGAATTACAACAGGGAACTACTGGGTTTTTTTTCTTTCCTAATCCGTACTATCGTATTTTTCCTCTACTTTTGTATGTTTGTGACTTTGTGAACTATTTCTGGGGTGCATTGATAGTTGCAGACGTTGTGCTGTTGCAACTAGAGTGGTGATCAGAGGAAGTCTTGATTCGCTCTCAGGACTTCTCTGTTGACATCCACCCCTTGGCGCTCATATGACCTTATGCTGTTGCAAGCGCTGTAAAACCTTTACTAAGTCGGTGATTGGTGGGTGTTCTGGTGTGGTTTTCTTCTTTCCTATCAAACACATATCGTCCTTCTCTCCCCTCCTTTTTGTTACTCTCTTGTAACACCTAATCTTCTGGCGCTCATATGACCTTTGCCGTTGGCAGCTCCGTAAAATCCCTACTAACCCCGACCCCCCAAAAAAAACAACAAAACAACCCACAACAACAAACAAACAAAAAACAAAACAACAAAAAACAACACTCTAGCCTACTAATCATTTCGAACCATGCCATAACTAAATAATTCCGGTCTCCAGGCGCCACCAGCACCACTACGGTAAACGTGAGCAGCTGGAACTATAAGTACGCCACCAAGATTCTCCCCTCTGCCTCCTGCATCTACTCCATGCGAGTGGCCAACCAACAGTCCGCGGCCCCCTGCACTCTCGGAACCACTTACGGCTTTGTGGCCAACACCATGTGGGTCAGCGATGGCTGCAGAGCGGACTTCAGCGTCAGTTATTATTCCGTTTATTAAGCTTTATCTTAAATCTGCAATATACTCTATACTCACTCCAGTTACATTCCACTGGACATGTTTTGTTACATTAAAAATTAATTGGAAACAAATCCTTGTATGGTGTTTGTATTTCTTTACTATTCGTCGACCCCCGTCTCCCAACGATCAAGCATTGTTGCATTCTACTTTTTGTGACTTTTGGGTTGTAAGGAAAAACGTGTGTAGTTGCTCTGCTGTGATCGGATCCCTTCCAAACATACCGTCCTTGTATTTTGTTTACTCTTCTGTGTATCCACATACTGTCTGATGTGGCTGTAAAAAGTCGAACCATCAACTTGCTTTTTATATTGTGCTTAATGACTTTCACATAATTCTAGCTCTGCAGGTGCCTTGGGTTTTTTTCTTCTTTATATTATACCCTCTCGACACTTTAAATCGTTTAAGAGATAGGCTTCCGACCTTGCCTATCGAGGGCAAGGGAAGCCGAGAAGGATGCTCTGCATCCCAGCAAAATGGCAGAGATACTCATACAATTTGTCCTCACTCTGGAATCGCATTCGGGTCTGAGTGCATGACGAAGCCGGATTTTCATAAGTTTGTCAACTCATGACTTAGTCACCAGCAAAATCGGATGATGGAGGAGCCGGTTGTGGAAGAAGTGGTACGTTTCGAACCCAATCTACCAGGAGTTCATGGTCCTGTGTCTGTCTCTCTCCCTGCTTCTCTCTTCTCTTTATCTCGAATACGGCACACGACAAATAGGCACGTGACGTGCGACAGGTCTTTAACCCCCCCCCCGTCACATGGGACATGCAACAATTCATAGGTAGACGCCCTTCCCTTTCGTCATGGATTCTTCTGGTGAAGATACTTTGATCGCGCTAGCATTGCTAAGGAATCGTGTACTTTCGAACGGAAACAAGTGTAGCACAACTGGGATACCATACTCGATCACTGTATACTGACAACGGGCCAACAAGTCCTGGCACTCGTCTTAGTGGGAGAACACAAAGGCGGCCGACTTCAAATCTCGTGTCAAAATTGAGATTTGAGGGGGAAAAATGGATCTAACATGAATACAGATTTTAAGGAGTTGCTGTTTTTTTTTTTTTTTAATTACTGTGTCTGTAGTGCTACTTCTCAGTTTACAACCAAGTGGTACTTGATTGGGATTTATATTTTTTAAGGAGTATGGAAATTTACACGTGGTCGCAATCATCCTTGCGGAATTTTTGCAGAACTTTTGCAGAATTTGCGTCATTTTGGGTAAAATCATTCACAGAATTTGAAATTTTCAATGTAGAAAACTACGATGTCGGCATAGTGAACTAACATACTGCTGACTCAACTAGGAATCAATTTTTTAAAGCTGCTATCTAGATTGAGTGTTTTTTTGTTGAGGTTTTTTGTTTTTGTTTTGCATGCACGGTGTAGATTATCCAATGTTTGCCTCGAGCGTAGAGCACGGCCAACCTCAATGATCAAATGAAGACAGGAAAAGGGAAAGAGGGGTTGGGAGAGGAGAGTGAAAGATGGATTAAAAGTAAAAAGGAGAAAAAATGGGGGGG
>NW_004797555.1:930218-933196 GCF_000002075.1 Aplysia californica
AGGTCGAGGGGGAGGGGTAGAGGGAAAGTGAGAGAATTCTTTTCGATTGAAAGTTCAGCAGCCTAAAGTGGAAAATAATGTGCCAGTTTAACTTCAGACTGTCCGCTTTCCGTGATTTAACCCTATCCGTATGTGGTGTTTTACTATCGTATCCATACGACGTGGGAAATCTGTGCCACCACTTTCCAAAGAGGAAATATACTAGGTAATCCGATCAGTACGCTTTGCATAGCAGTCTGACAAAATGATTTTTTGAGAAATACTGAAAGCCTCGAAGAGATCTTCGCACAAGAAGTATTCTAAAAAATGAAGAATACAACCCCCGGGGGTACAAAATGACCCAAGGGCGTACGGATAGTTAATTCCTCCCAGTGGGTGGATGGCGGGTGCTCTGGTGTGGTTTGCTCCTTCTTTCCTATAAAAAATCTATCATCTCTATCTCCCCTCCTTCTTTTTTGTGTTTGTTACTCTCTTGTAACACCTCTAATCTTCGGCACTAATATGACCTTATTGTGTTGCAAGTGCCGTAAAACTCGCACTAAAACTAAAATTCCTCCCATACCTTTAAATGATCCACTCAGATGGTGTGTCTATCCCTCTTCCAGCGATACAATCACATATACAATTTATCTTCAGCAAATTTGTACTTTGACATTGGCATTAGTGAACAGCTGGCAAATTTGAGCCCTTCAAACATGAATTTGCATGGGAAAGAAAACACCCGAAATAAAATTTACTTGGAACATTTAAACATCCGCCGTTATCATTATAATCAAAACCCACATGAAAGGTATCAGGTTTCTCACACGATGAAGATACAAACATGGCTGATCGTAGCTTATCGAATTACGTGCTGTCAAATTGGCATATCTAATCAAGGAACTCTGTCCGGAATGGGAAGGGCTATTATGCTGATCAGGCAAAAAATCAGGAGGAAGCGAATCAGTGTGCACGCCCATTAAGATAATCTTCTAGACAGATTGATGATACCGCACCTCCAAAAAAAACACAACAAAAAACAACAATAAAAAACCACAATAAAAAGCAACCCCCCACCATAAACAACAACAACAACAACAAAAACACCCCCCCAAACAACAACAACAACAACAACAACAACAAACAAACCCCTCTTACTTCAAGTTCTTTTACCCAGCCCTCCATACAGAATTTGGTGCCATTTTACACTCGTGTGAAATGAAGAAACATCGTGATAAATGTCTTTCCTCTAAAACACAACCGGAGACCGCTTACAAATGTAGTGTTGCGTGTTGGATTCCCGACTTTATTTAGGGAGTGTTTTTTTGTTTTGTTTTGTTTTTGTTTGTGTGTTTTTTCCAACCCCGTATGGTTGTTAAGACGGTGTATGAACCTAGTTTGACCATGACAGACAGGGCCAAAGTGGGTGGTTTGGCGGGTGCTCTGGTGTGGTTTGCTTCTTCTTTCCTATCAAGCATCCATCGTCTTTATCTCCCATCCTTCTTTTTTGTGTTTGTTACTCTCTTGTAACACCTCTAATCTTTGGCACTTATATGACCGTATTGTGTTGCAAGTGCCGTAAAACACTTGCTAAAACTAAAAACTAAGACAAGACCGGAGCAATGTACTTACAATAATAATAAACAAACAAAACTCCAACTTTGGTCACTGTGCAGTCAAGACTCGCGCTCAAAAACTTTCTTTTCAAAAGCCCAGCAAATTCAAACCTCGTCCCACCACGCCCCTATACAGTTTTTAAAAAAAGTTATACGACACTTTCAACACAATTAGGTCATAAAAGTGCTGAAGATTGGAGGACGTGTTACAAATAAGTAACAAGAACATTAACGAAGGAGAGATAAGGACAATATAATATGTTTGATTTGAAAGTAAGAGCAAACCACGCCAGAGCATCTACCAACCACTCACTCTTTACATTTTAACCAAATCAAGGAGACAGGGGGGAGAAGGACCGTGAGATTCTGCATTCTATATGTGAGACAGCGTGGTGGAATCAGGCTCTTGACAATTTGTGGGCATGTAGAGTTATTGGTGTCGTCTTAAAGCTTGTTCATTTGTCTTTTTTAAAATGAAGAAACTATCCATTTATCTTGAATACAAGTCGAGATATTTGCCAATGAAAGAGGTGGGGTCACCTGTTTTCAGAGGTAAAATTAGTGAGAAAATGGCCGCCAAAGATTTGTTATTTCCTTAGCTTTAGAGTCAGTCCGTGGTAACTGAAACTTTACATTTTTGGGCCATAAATCAAGGTTTTTAAGAAAAATCTAATATGTGTGCACGCGTGCAAACTTTATATTGTATTATTTTTAATTCACGTTATCCAAGTCTTCTTCTGCTCCTTATAGTGTCGATGTGCTTCTCTTTACTCAAACAAACAAACGAACAAACAAACAAACAAACACGCACTCAAATGCACACACCCGGGGTAGCTATTACCTCTGCCTGAAAAAATGGGGAAGTGATGAAGCCATGACGTCATAAAAAAGACTAGATCTATATTAACTTTTTTTATTATATTAAAAAGACTGACATCGACTGGACGTCTTCGACCCAATTTCTCTCTTGTCACGAAAAATTCAAAAAAATTACTTCATATTAAGTCTAATTGCATGATGACGATTCCGTAATCATGATTTATTTTAACTTATTGTAAAATAAACAATCCATTTTTTTCACTGTATCTTGTAAAAAGAATAGAATGAGAAGAAGGTTACGCCGAAAGTAATACCATTGGAAGACTGTTTAAAAAAAAAAGTATTTTACCACTATTGTTCGTCCCCTACCACTAACATTCATTTGGAGTAAATCATTTACCAAGGACGAGGGGACATCCTCAAAGGTCGACCCAGCTTAAAACAAGGGATCTCGGATTAATAATGAAGATCTGGGGATGCCATGATGGAAGGGGAATGAGAGGGTAGGAGAGAGAGAGACAGAGAAGAGAGAGAGAGAGAGAGAGAGAGAGAGAGAGAGAGAGA
>NW_004797555.1:935197-937030 GCF_000002075.1 Aplysia californica
GAGAGAGAAAGAGAGAGAGAGATAGAGAGAGAGAGAGAGAGAGAGAGAGAAAGAGGGGTGGGGAAGAATGTGAGTGACGGAGGAAAACAACGGTAAATACACAGATGGCGGCCAAAAATATCGGAAGAGACATGGCCAGGGCAGAATGGAGCCCACATTAGCTTTACAAGAGAGCAAATACAAAGACACCGGAGAACAGATTTAAGCGGGTACACATGCTAATGGGAATACACAGACGCCATGTACTCACGCGCAAATAGTAGACACAGAGATCTGTTAAAAGAATATTGCAGGCTATACTGAACGGATAGGGGTACCAGAAGGTTGCTCCAAAACGGAAGTCTGAGGATCATGACGCTAGCCTGGCAGGCAAGAGTAAACTTACTTTTCCCCCCGTTTGCACAGCTATTTCCGCGTTTCCGGGATCAGTTTCAAAGACAAAATGCACAAGGACAGTGGAACTGATACCCATAAATCTCTTGTTTTAATTATAGTGATCTTTTTGGGGGGCATTAACAAACATGTGTTTTTATTCTTTATTCTTTGACTCATTTAAAGACACGGTGTTGGTGGTTGGCGGGTGCTCTAGTGTGGTTTGCTCCTTCTTTCCTATCAAACATCTATAATCTTTATCTTCCCTCCTTTTTGTGTTTGCTACTTTCTTGTAACATCTCTAGTCTTCGACACTTATATGACCTTATTGTGTTGCAAGTGCCGTAAAACACTTATTAAAATTAAAAGACACGGAAACGTCAAAATGGACTTTTCGGACAAGACATTCCCTTCATGGGATTGCCCGTTATTTTGCAAGGTCATCTGCAAGGCCGTTGCCTCAGCCTTGTGGTGTCTCCAATGTAGACTGCCGTAAAGAACACACCACGGAACAAAGCGCAAGTATCAAAACGTTCGTAATATGAGAGGCATGCTGACAAAATGAGTTGCTTCTCGCAATTCCACATGGAGATATTGACAAAAATCAACAATTGGGTCAGATTTGTAAGTTTTCTTTTGATGTCCTTATTCTTTATGTATAACATAACATGCCTTTTATCATTTCATACCTATAAATTGTAAAATCTTTGCCTATAAGCGTGATGTATCTATTTCTATAAGGCCTGAATCCGAGAAATAACTCATTTTGTAAGCACGCTTCACATATCCCAATCTCCAATTGACATTGTAATTCAAACCATTTAGGAAGGAAAATGCTTTGATCATGTTTTCTCTCAGCCATTCCATTTTCCTCTCCCAATATCTCTGTTTGTTTATCGCTCTTTACCTCGATCTTTAGCCTATATCCCTGCCCGTCATGGTCCACCAGGGCAATGTGAGCTTTATCCTGGTAGAAAGAACATATAATAGATGTTTTAACTCTTTAGACCCTGTGTTATTTCCACTATTTCTCGGAGTTTTTTTCTACAGTCACCTAAACCTGGTGCATTATGCCTCATTATAACCCCAGAAGCTTGCCTCTATATAACTTCTAAAAGGCAGAAACAAAGGCTTAGTCATTACTTATAAACTTGGTACAGGAATAGTTCCGAAAAACAAGCAAAAACTAGCACTAAATGAAACGAAACAGTTGTCACTGGTATCGGACGCTCCCAGCGGGTTATTACCGCCGGACGCTACCAGCGTTCGATGGGGTTTAAAGAGTTTAATATCGTTCATATTTGAGAATCAAGGTCCCATACTTTGTGACTCAGGCAAAAAGTCAGATCACCACACTAAAACATTTACAAAACCTTAATTGCGCTGATTGATTAGTGGAACATTTTCAATCGTTACATCGTTGGTAAAAGACAAGAGAGAAAGAGAGAAAGCTAACAGGAT
>NW_004797555.1:937827-938986 GCF_000002075.1 Aplysia californica
GCCTCGTGAAGCTTTTGCTGGTTCTGTTGGCGCACAATATAGCTGCTGTTAGAGAGAGAGAGAGAAAGAGTGGGGGGCGAGAGACTGAATGATAGGGAGATATATAGCGAAAACTAGAGACATAATAGAAACACAGACAGACAAAGAATGTGATATTATGCAGGTATGATACACTGTATCTAGTATGAACAAACAGGAGCACATACTCAGTCAACTACTGTGTCCAGTGAAGGGTCAATAAAGTATACCTTATTATCAGATCATATCCATCACCCGTTGAGGCACGAGTGTCTACCATAGTTAAGTATAACCCTCAAATAGTTCGGTCTCTCCAGTAGGTCTCTGATTTATTTTATAAGAAGAGATTTTTCCGGAATAGCTCGCGTGCATGCATTGCCACCCCACAACCACTGCACTCTGAGTACGAAGCCTTATCGGTCAGCAGAAGGGCTTTCTTTCGGAACAGAACAAATTCTGTTAAAAATCAAAACAAAGTAAAAATCAATACAACAAAACCAAAAAACAAATACAACAACAACAAAAAAACCGAAAGACAAAAACGAACAAACCCCCTCCCCACCACCATCCCCCCCCCCCCCAAAAAAAAAAAAAAAAAAAAAAACAAACAACCCCCCCACCCCCCCCCCCCCCCAAAAAAAAAGGAAAAAACAAAAACCGAAACAAATCCTCGCGTGTAATCGGGTTTTGTCGATTAGCGAGGTCTAGGCTTTGAGTCAATAAAACCAGCCGCGGGTATGTGCTAACAATGGCAAGAACCTGTTTTCCCCGTATTATCACTTTTTGTTGGGGTGAGCGCGTTCGCGTATTGGAAATAAAAAGAAGAAACATTATCAAGGTATTATCTCGGTTATCGAATCTGTACTGTAGAAAACAGTAGAATAAGCAGAGGCCGAAAATGGAAAATACATTTTTGACTTTAAAGCCCTACTTTTGTTGAATTAGTTGAAACGAAACGACTAGTTAAAAAATAAAACAGAGTATTTCGTTAGAATCACAAGACAAGGTTTCATTCTGACAGACAGACAGGCAGGCAGGCAGACAGACAGACAGACAGACAGACAGAGGGAAACAGAGAGAGATCGAGAGAGAGAGAGAGAGAGAAAGAGCGAAAGAGAGAGAGAGAGAGAGAGAGAGGTGG
>NW_004797555.1:939086-940201 GCF_000002075.1 Aplysia californica
TGGGGGGGGGGGGGAGAAGCTTTCGCTTTATTGATATTAATATGCTTTGTATGTGTATGTATTTTATGTCAAAGAGCACCTGAAAGGACAATGTTTTTCCACTGGAGGATTGATAGAGAATAACTTACATCATCTTATCTCATCGCATCCAATCAAGTCGTATCGTATTTCACCTTCTTACCAGAAAGGCCTGTTTCTGTTTACCAAAGAAGCAGTTATTGCAACGAAACGTTGGCACTTTGCAGGGAACGTCTAGGCCACGAACTTTATGCATTTAGCTACCTTTTATCTATTTTAGTAAAAATTGTACTGCACTTGCAATACAAACAGGTCATTTAAGTGCCGAAGGTTAAGCATATTATTAAAGAGTAACATTATAATATAAAGAAAAGGCAGGGAGATTAGGATGATAGATGTTTGATAGAAAAGAAGCGATCAACACTACAGCTCACACCAACCAACCATACTTAGCAGCCCCTCCCCCTTAAAAAAAAGTTTTAAAAGAAAAGCGAAGGAAACAAAACAAAATAAAAAATAAATAAATAAAAAAAGAAAGGAAAAATCCGATATAAGAGTAAAGGGTTCTCCGCTCTTTTCAACAATGTGAAACGCTCAGAGCTTGCACTCGTATGGGATAGAGAGCTATATAAATGCAGTCTATTATTATCTATTATCATTACGGAGACAAAGTTGAATTTAATTTAAAAAGTGACAACTCTAATAATATTCACGTACGTGTCCAGTACAAAAAAAGTGCTTATAAGTGAACACTCTTCACACAATTAGTAAATCAAGAATAATAAATGTGTTATGGCGCTGTGGAATCAGGCGCTCGTCAATTTTTGGGCATGTGGGGTTATTGGTATCATCTGAAAGCTGATTATTTGCCTTGCTTCAAATGAAATAAACATCCTCTTGAATTAGAACTCAAGATATTTGCGATTGAAGGCAGTGACGTCGCCTGGTTTAAGTGGTAAAATTAGCGAGAAAATGGCCGCCAAAGTTTTGTAACTCCAAAAGCTAAAGAGTTTTTGGAACCCTAAAAAGGGTTTATTTTCAGCTTTTTATAAATGTTTTTCAGTAAATTTCACATGGAAATGTGTTCTTATACGGAT
>NW_004797555.1:940640-941620 GCF_000002075.1 Aplysia californica
CCGGTATTCTATCAGCCGTCTTGTTGCCAACCATTTATATTTTCTCTTTCTTCATCATCAGAATTCACCCACTCAGGGTTGCTTTTATTCCCCAGTGTTGGCGACTAAGCAACCATCACGAACTTGTTTATTCATCAGTGTGACTGACTACTCGACTTTCTGTCGCATGGCCAATATCCAAGTAGTCGTTGTAAACAGAGATAATGAGAGACAAGTATATAATTATAGGCGGATCAGAGACAAGTGGTTTTGTTGTTTTTTTTGTTTTTTTAGGGGTTTCTTTTGTTTAAAGCCCATTTATATTTCTAGCATCAAAATAACCCATAGACATTTAAATTATCATTTTCAGAAATCACACTCCGCTCAAGACACACTTTTCTTAGTTCATATAACCATTGCAGTTAAGTTACATTCTTCAAAAAACATTTGTGGGGAAAAGTTTACTTGTCAATTTCGGCAACTAAGAACTTCGCCCGCTGAAACACAGAGTCATAATTACTTTACAAATAGACAGAGATTCACAGTTGCTGAAGTCAAAACAATTATTCATCTTTCCTGCGGGAGTCTTCAGGAGTGAGACACAGGAAGTTGGAGAAGGCTTGTAGAATGGAAGGCTCAGGTGCTGATAGTTGTTTTTGAGCTGAAATTGATTTATGATTTGCCATAAGGTGCTTTTGTATTGACTTGTGTTGAAAAGGGGAAACAAATAAAGACTTGTGTTGAAATAAAATTGAAGAGAGTAGATGACTGCTTAAACAAGCAGCAATTTTAGACACCTAGACAGAACGTGTTTGAATAAAATAGAAATGGATAAATGGTTTCTGAAGGTGAAGTGAGGGGTAAACGCCAAACGAATTTGAATCACCAGGAAGAGGAGTTTTCTTCTTTTTTTAAAAGCTCAGTGCTTAAGTGATCCTTGAGAGAGAGAGAGAGAGAGAGAGAGAGAGAGAGAGAGAGAGAGAGAGAGAGAGAGAGAGAGA
>NW_004797556.1:0-4477 GCF_000002075.1 Aplysia californica
CGTAATAGCCTAGATCTAGATCTAGATCTAGGCCAACAAATTTATTATCTTTTTTGTTTTAACATCATTTTTTAACTTTGTTTTGGTCAATTTGATCGTCCACACCGATAGACAGTATTCAGAAAGAGAGAGAGAGAGGGGAGGAGTAGTTCTTGCGAGAACTTCCAGGCAAAACAAAATGGCGACCTGCGTGGTTTCGGCTCGATTCGAACAGTGAAATAGCAATAGCATCTTTGAAGACGATCAAATTAGCTTACTTTTGTGCTATAACATAATTTTTTCTTGGCTTTTATCAATTTGATCATCCACACCGATAGACAGTATTCCAAAATGAGGAAAAGCAGGTCTTGTTTCGCACCGGGTGAGAATAGCCTACGCTGGCAAGTCTCACCCCGGGTGAGAGGTAGATCGTTTTTCTATTCTCACCCCGGATGAGCGGTCCCAAGAAAACTGCTTGGTGTGAGCTTGAACTTTGTTTACTCGATTTAAATAGAATACAATATATATCTAGATCTAGATCTAGATTCTAGATCTAGTAACAGAGAACGAAGTGTATACAGACCCGGTGGTAAGATTGTACTTTACCGGACCACCGGTCGGAACTACTTTCGCTGTGGCGCCCCTAGTGCCTAGTGGCCCGCTGTTCTTCGTTTCCGAGCTCCCCTACTCACTCTCCTACTCAGTTTTCTACACATCCTCACTCTTCAACTGCCAGCAATCGACTGACGTCTCTTACCGGGTTTTTCAGTCATCACGACCGTGCCACTGTGCCCTTTGACCCATGACCCTGACACCTTGAGGCTAATTGGTCAATCTAATCACGTGGTCCACTATTCTTATTTGCTCGCAACTCTGCTGGCTTGGCCTAGGACTACTCCTGGTCCGGCAAAGTACAATGGAGGGCTAGAGATGCGCACGAGAGCTCATTTGCATAATTGCAACCCCATCGGCCCTGCTCGCGACTTATCATGCTATTGTTTATATGTGTGTGTGAGTGTCTTTAAATTATTGTTGCCAGGGGGGCTAGCCCCCCTGAAACCCCCCCCATTGATATGTAAACACGACTGTCCGCTCATGTTTTTGTTTCGCATTTTTGTGTGTTTTCTTTATTATAGTTTCCAGGGGGGCAAGCCCCCCTGAACCCCCCACCCCACTGTTGGTATGATACACGGTGGTCCACCAAAGTTAACTTAAATCCCCTGCCCACTCTCAACCACCACCTCTCGCTCACCTCGCCTTGCCAGTCGCCGCTGACTTCGCTGTGCGTGCGCGAAGTCGCCCGCGGAACTACCTTTTGTCCGCACGCAGAGTACTATGAGTGCTTAGTTAGGCTAGGCGTGCGTAGTAATCACGGGCCGAGATGGGTGGTCCGGTAAAGTACAATCCAGCCGACCCGGTAACCGGGAACCAAGTCACGAAGTATACAGACCCGGTAGTGGGCCGATAGGGGAACTCTTTTGTGATTTCGGAAAGTTTCAGCGCCCAGACCCGGTAGTGTGTGTGAGAGAGAGACGAGAGAGAGAGGAGAGAAGTGCTAGATCTAGCAAAATGTATATGACATGCCCCAGTTGGTCCTGAGGGAACGAGAGAAAGATAGAGTGGGAAATAAGTGGAGAGAAAGAAAGACAGAGACAAACAAAGAAAAAGAGAATTCAAGCGTTACACACAGAGAGAGAGAGAGAAATAGAGAGGGTGACTGCTCGATTGAAATTATAACATTGTTCTTTTCTTCAAATTGTGATTCCTCCAACTCCAAAACGGAGGAAAAACGATCGTTCATCGAAAAGACATCCGGAATCTTCATTTAGATCTAATATCTAGATCTAGGCTAGTCTCGAAACTAAATCAATGATTTATGTCTGTCTATCTAGATCTAGATCTGGGCCATAGATCTAGAAGAATCTAGGTCTACCTTGAGCCAAGAGGCGCTGAAACTTTCCAAAATCACAGAAGAGTTCCCCTACTGGGTCTGTATACTTTGTGACTTTGTTCCCGGTTACCGGGACTGTATACACTCCCAACAGAGAAAGTATAGATCTAGAATAGATGATCTATTTGAGCCATTGCCAAAACGTGGGGAAAAACACATACATCTCCCTTAGTGTGCATATAAAATGTGATGCATAATTAGTATTTATTCCTCCAAAACTTATACATATGTAAAATATAGGATGTAGAACCTGCATTAGCAGTTTCAGACCCAGTGTCAGCTTTACAATCTTGTGTTTGTAAATTTTGTGCCAAAAATGTTCGTTTTTTTGTGATTCCTGGACTGTCATTTTGAGCACACCAATGCAAACTTCCAAGAAGGTAGTGTCAATTGCCACCGAGTGACACGGTGGCAATTGACAAAAATTGACTTTTTGTCAATTGCCACAGAGTAAATTGGAGCTCTTTTGCATCGGTGGGTAGATCTAGCTTATTATGCTCGAGTGCTCGGTGTTGTGCGTTCGCCTCTCTGTCCGTCTGTGTGTGTGTGTGTGTGTGTGTTTTCCTTACCTCCGTCCCCCGATATAACGTGAATTTCTGCTTGAGTTTGTGTGCGTTTGTGACCTTCTACTTCTAGAATTGCCTGTGTTGGTTCTGCACCGAAGTGTAGGCTAAGGCTAGCCTAGATCTAGGCCTACGGTGTCATTGAAAACACGCCAAGTTGGTACCGTAGCTCTAGACTAGATGCTGGTCCAATGAAATTAGTTGAGAATAAATTGGCCCATTAGACACACATATGTATAATGCTTAAGATAGTGTTGTTTTCAGACTTGACACCGCTTCACTCAGTGGCAATTGACAAAAAGTCAATTTTGTCAATTGCCACCGCGTCACTAGGTGGCAATTGACGCTACCTTCCAAGAATGTCCAAAATTTAGTATTTTTGGGTGTTTTTTTTTAACCTGTGCTTTGATCTTATGCTATATGTGATCGAGAAAGGTAAACTTGCTCAAGAATTCGGTTTATTTGTTTGCAAATAAACTAATAATTCGGATCACTTGTGCGTCAATCGTGTCGTCACGTACTAGGTGTTTTAGAAAACACCATTATTTTTCAATAGAATCACCACAGCTGGTTAAATCTTTTTGCTTTTGGTCGTTTATTCAATACTTCAAAAGCTGTGATGCGCGAAAGGAACATCGGGTTCCTAGATCTACGATTTCGGTTGGCTGTTTAACATTCGCCGTGATTGGCGTCACTTTGCGATGTACCGGAAGTCCGAATTTTAGCCTACTTTTGTTTTGAACGGATCATCAACAGTGTCCGGATATAATTGTTTTCTTGAGTGACTTCCCCTTACCCGCTTCCCCAGAACAGCGGAAGCAACGGGGGAAACAGAAAAACGAAAGTAGTCTTTGCCGTCAGCCTCCAGTTACGCTCAAGAATCTTGCGTTGAATGTGACATACTGGACTGTTTTGCCTGTTTTTAGGCTACCCTATATTTTAGTGGAATTGCGGTGTTTACATTGGATTCCTGAAACAAGAGTGTGGTGTGTGAACAAACTTCGAGAAATGGATCATTTCTGTGGTTATAGATTTAGCTTTTGTGCATAGTGATGACGTTTGGGGTGTCGTCATGCAGCCGTACAAGACTGACTGACGTACTAGAAATTACATTGTCCTAAGAGCAAACATTTTTTATGTCATATGTGCTCTCTTTACTCAAACAAATGGACAAACATGTCCTTGTTTATCTGTCTAACTCAAAGGTACACATTTGTACTTTGTTGGCATGATATGCCTTTTTCCAATACTTTGTGTCTTTGTGTCATCATTGTTATGTACAAGTAATATTTTTCATAATTGCTAATATCAATAAGTTTTCAACATATATTTCATACATGCAAGATTCATTTAGAAATAAAATACGCCTTTATAATTGATCTGTGTATCTCATAGTGACATAGTGCAAATTTGTTCTTTGTAGGCATGATTTTACCTTTTCCTAGTATGTTTTGTCATCACTCTTATGTACGAGTACTGTTTGTCATAATTAGCAACGTAATTGTGATTGTCTACTGTCTTTGATGACCTGATATCTGTTCCAAAGCGAAAGAAACCTCTCCTGGTTTGTTTTTTTATTCTTAACGTGTGCATTTCTCTCTGGAGGCATGACTTTGTCTTTTCCTGTACATTGTGTCATCATTGTTATGTACAAGTCATATTTGTCATCACTGTATGCACAAGTCAGCCCCATTGATGTTGTGCTTTTGCCTCATATTAGTTTAAAAATTGTTTTACACATGTGTTTTTCTGGTGCTGAGGCTTTGATAACTGTATTTGTACAGCCTTTCACTATTGTGATGTGTTGTCAGTGATAATGTCCAATGTATATCCTTTCTTGTACATAACAATGATGACATGTTCTGTGCACTGCATCATTGTTACAATGCTTGTTATTCATATTACCATTATGAATGGAGTTCATAGTGTACAAAGTCTTTGTTTACTAAACAAATGGAATTTAAAGTCTATAATTTGCCTTGCC
>NW_004797556.1:4577-32452 GCF_000002075.1 Aplysia californica
GCTTATCTGTTTTTGTCATCACTGTTACATACAAGAAATACAGTTGTTGACGAACCAATAGACCCATATCTCCAAAATCCCACATCTCCTTGCTCTGATAATCTGGGAATATGAGCACTAAATGTCAATCTGTGACTGACAGAAAAAGGGAGTCAAATTGGTAAGAAAAAAATTTTGGAACCACTGAGTCTCAAGAGAGTCTCACGTTTTGGCAATTGCTCATATATCTAGTGATGTCTTAGACTAAGACCTAAGACCTGTCACGCAGGGCCTTAGGTTTAGGCCCAACAACAACATGTTGGTCTTGTTTGGCCTTCTGAGTTGAGCCTCATGTCATGACGCTTGTATTACAGCTTTATCATTTCCTTTCTTTTTTAAAAATAAAAAATGTTAATTCATAGCAGGGCTTGACTAGCCTTTTTAGAGTTTTTTGTTGTGAGTATAGTCTACCACACCAGCAACATGAGGACCAGCAGAGAATCTTTGCCGAATCGCTTTCGATCTCAATTTGAACCTGATCTTCCTCCTCCAGAGGTTGTAGATGTTGTCAATGACTCTGGCTGTAGCAACAGGTAAATTCTCGCGATCTAGGCCTTATAATACTCTATGGCCTTCCATACTCTATACACGTGGTGACCTACTCTGAAGTGAAGTTTGTTCATATTCATTCATGAAACGGAGTGTCTACGTACACGGTAACCGGGCACCTAGCCTCAGTGTCTACATTCAAGGTAACCGGCAACCGGGCATGTAGTCTCAGTGTCTTGTACTATGTAGGCCTACATGGTAACCGGGCATGTAGCCTCAATATCTACACATAATGGTAACCGGCAACCGGGCACGTTGTCTCAGTGTCACGTACACGGTAACCGGGCAGTTCAGAACTCCAAGTTCAGTTTTTGTCTTCCGGTGTTGCCTTCATCCCCACCCCTCCCCCGACTGTACCTTTAAAAAAAATCAATAATCCCCCCTTTCCGGTGCCCTCTATACTTCGCAGCACATAGGCTTTGAATGAACTTTAGTGACCCCCAACCGGTGCTCACAATGTGTTACGCACTCTCAGATTCACTGACTGGTCACGATGGCGAGCCCGACAAGACGCTTGTATGACTTTCTTTTTTTTCAGGAAGTGACAGCACAAGACAAAATATTGATTTTATTTTCATTCCGGTTTACCGTGTACATAGATGGTGAGACTAGGTGCCCGGTCAACGTTTACGTAGATATATTTGAGACTAGGTGCCCGGTTACTGAGTACGTAGACACTCCGTTGATTCCGTTCATGAAATAGTAGTAAGAGTTAAAATAATCAGCAAAGCTTTGAATGGAGTTACAGTGGAAACCTGATATAACAGGGATGGTGGGAGTAGAGAAAATGTCCTGTTATATCCGATCCCTGTTAAATCAGAAATGCAAGGAAAGTAAGCATTTGTGGACTAATCCAGCTGTACTTATTCATGGGTACTTTCCTTTGCCACAAGTACCCACGAACAGGGGTTTTGGCTCCAACTTTCTCCTTGCCTCATTAAACCACATCAGAAAAGCTTGGTCCACATAATCTCATCTTCTTTCGATTCAGAGCAAACTTTCTATTGGAGTATGCTGTCACTATCTTCTCTCTGTCCTTGATAATGGTGTGAATCAACCCTTATGGAATGCCGAACTGACGACAAATCTCTCCCAGTGGAGCTTGCTTTTTGCCAACTGCCTGGATTATTTCGTGGGTTTTTTTTTGGGGGGGGGGGTCAATTGAAAGGCATTTTCTCTAGCGCTTGACATCGTTGGTGACAGTAGACACATTACGCGTGCGTGTTGCTAGGTTTCGGGCTAGATCGAGGTCTGCAGTCTGCAGCACACCGCAGCCCTCTCTCGCTTCACAGGCTGCGTGTGCTTGCAGTGACATGGCTTGCATGGGCTTGCTCCATCACTTCGTTACTCTCTCTCTCTCTCTCTCTCTCTCTCTCTCTCTCTCTCTCTCTCTCTCTCTTACTTTTTACACATTGTTAACGAGCCTTTGTCCCTGCTATAACCGGTTGGGCTCCGATGAGGCCCTGTTATTGCCGATAACTTTTAATAGAGACAAAGAGTAGGAAAAATCAGGGATTTAAAAAATCCCTGTTATTACCGGATCCCTGTTATTACCGGGCCTGTTATATATGGTTTCCACTGTATGTAACTGAAGCTGCAACGTGTGTACTGTTCCAAAAATTAGTGAGCATTCAAGTCTTTGGCCTAGACTGTCAGTTTCCTATCAGAGTGTTATGTTTTTGGATTTTGTTTCAATTTGTTTGCACGTTTATCCACCCCAAATCATGTGTTTCTTAAAGCAGTCAGAGGCACTTGACAAGACAAACACGTGATGATAATTAGATGTACACGAAGGCCTTTATATATATGTGCCAGAAACTGAATTTTCAAAGTAGTTGTATGCCAGATTTATCTGTTCCATTTGAAAGGCCTATATCCTCTGGGCATTTTGGTACCATTCTTTAACCTCTCAGTCAATTTTTAAGAAAATGATAGTTGTTTAAAATTTGATCAAATTTGTTAAAGTCAGTCACTGGCTGCAACCCCATATTTGACAGACAATAAAAGAGTACCAAGAGCACTAAACATCTCCACATTAACAGAGTACAATCACTATAACAAATATATGGGTGATCTTGTAGTTCCGTTCGTTAAAGTCCACGATCCATTTGTTTACGTCCAGAGAAGAAATCCAGAAGTCTTGATGACCAAATACTATTTGAATTAGGCTACACAAAGAGCAGGGATGCAACCTAACTGCAAGACATCTCCATATTTTTGTTAGGTCAGTGGGGCCTTGAAACCCCCCTACTCTTGACTTTAACGAACAAAACTACAAAATCGCCAATATATGGAGCCTAATTGTTTTCAAGACTGTGAGATCATTACAAATCAGTATTTGTCGCCTCAAACACGATAATCTGTCTTTATTTCGACAAAAACACTGAACTTTAACCCGGCTGGCGCCGCACTGGCCCCAGCAGCGAGCGAGTCGGCTCTATACTGTAGTGTACCCCGCGTGCGAGGTCACATGCTTTCCGAGTCTCGCGGAAGGATTGATGAAAAATAATTCCAAGCTGATTACTTTATTCTGATAGGAAATGAAGTGATCTTTTAAACTTTTAAGCCGGTATTTTACATATTTTGTGTAAAAAGTGGTTTTTAAACATTTTGACAGTATTTTTAAAAGCTTTATATTTAGACGCCAAAGGCCAAATATGTATCACGGGAAAGCCCGTTTAAAGCTCTACAGTTCTCTGCCAATGAAACAGAAAAGACGGTATTTAATCATCCCTCGTTCCGCGAAGTGTTTGAATGCACGCATGTCAATTTTTCAACCGGCCGACCATGCACTCTGACCGCGAGGGGCTTCGCTTTCGTCGGCGATTCTCCAGCTCCTAATAATCGAACATATAAACAACTTACAACATTGTAATGAAGAAAAGCTGAACTTTTACTAGGTGTATGGCATTTGGTGTTTCATAGCGAAAGAGCAAAGAAACAGCGATACCACGCGGTCGGAAGGCCGCGAGGCCGTGTTTACGCTACCTACTTTATATGACAATATGTAAATTTGGCATCACTGTTCTGATGTTATAAAGGTTCTTTGGCCTTTTTTTTTCTTGCAGACAAAAGTGTATACGATACGGCATCCTGTACCAGACGTCTAATACTGAACTATCTTTTACATGAAGCTATTATCTATACCATGTCAACGAGCACCTAGCACACCTCTGTGATTGGTCCAAATATAGATGACGTTTTTCCACCATCTATTTTTGTCGTTTTCCAGGGTTTCCCTCAAGATTCTTTGGCTTGGGTTCCCCTCGCCAGTAACTGTTGACTAGATCTCGGCGTGTTGTTTTTTTCTTGTGTATTAATTTGTGTTCTGTTTTATAAACAATCTCAGCAATTCTCGTTCCATAAATTTACCTTCTCCTCAAAGTTGTACACACCCAAACACATGCACGCGCACACACAGCCCAAGCAGTCGGCGATGAAACCTAGTGACGTAACCCATCACCATTGATGTCAGATCGTCGGATTTTGTAGGCAAACCGGAATTTCGAATGGTCCGAACAAGCTTTGCCGGAATCTCACTGGCATCGATCGATTGCGAGTTTTGCGACGCAAAATAATGTTTGCACGGACGTGACCAGAAGCTGGACTCCCACTTCATGTTTCCGGCCTGGCTTCCAGTGGTTTTGTTTACTAAAGTGATCGTGTTGATGTGAATCTAACTGTCAAAGAGAAGCATTAGTATTAGAAATCTATCTAGATCTTTTCTGCAGTGACAAACAGCTCATGTTTAAAAAAACTAGTTTATTTCTTTAATGTATTTCCATACTGAAACTAGTGGAATTTTTTGCATAGGATCGACATTTTCGACGTTTGAAGTTGGTAAGAGAAGAGAGTAAGTCTTTGTTTCGTGGACCAGAGCGACCAGGCTGAACAGATGACGTCTGCCCGTTTCAGCCCACCAGACCTAGACCTAGATCTCGACCAAATCGCTGCAAAATGAAGTCAATTGAGCATCATTTTCTTGAGAAAACTGGTTCAAAAGCTTTAAAAACGTGTGAAGCTGGTCTGAGAAATCAATGGAATTAGCACTGGTTCGATGTAAAAATGCAACAAAGGCGTTCCATTCTCTGCGCTGATTGGTGTAAGGTTTCCATTTCAGGAGAGTGCTACTGTACTTCATGTGATAAGCCTTTGATGTATGGAACTAGGGGAAAGAAAGCACTACGGCTTCAGGCAAACAACATGCAGGAATGTAAAAATTCAGGAAGTCGGTTTGCAAGAAATCGGGCTGTTTAAACACTGGCATCCATACCCATTGCACGCTGAATGGCAAGGCGGCCCGCCATGGTGAGATCTAGTCAACTGGCGAGGCTTCCCCGGATGACGGCAAAATTAGATGGCGGAAGTACGTCATTTGTATTTGGGCCAATCACAAAGGTGTGCTAGGTGCTCGCTGTAATTTCATGTCTTTCTTTTATAATGTGAATGCGCATTGTCTTGAGACTGGACTTAATTTTGTCGATGTATCTTCAAATTGATGTTCAAATCACATTACTAAGTGAAGTCAACTCTCCTTCAAACAAGGCTGGCTCTTTTAGTCCATACCTACGTCTCATTCTCTCTTAAAATTTGTCCACCCTATACTTTAAACATTTAAAAATTATCAATTAGTACATTATAATCTTTATTGATGGCCCTTTGCTAATAGAAATATATTTAATTTGTAATAATTTTATCAACAGCACAAATGGGGGTTTTAGCACTGAAGATGACAGTCGGTCAGGGCATGACCAGGTCTGTTGCCTCATTGACAACAATGAAAAGTGTCAAAGACAAGCTGGGAATGCAAGCTACAGCAAAAGGATACAGAACCAAGCTCGCAAGTTGAAACTGTCAAGAGATGAAATGGTAAAAGTAGTTAAGAATTTTGATTATGTTTCTGTACTTTACTCATATTTAGGTTTAAGTTGAGTGCAGTCAAGCACGCTGAACAGATTTACGGGTTCAAAATTTTTTCTTGTAACACACATCATGCACATTTAAATATTTAAATCATATTCACCTCTATTCGGACTCGAGTCTGATCAGACTTTTAAGTTATTTGGACTCTAGCCCGAAAATGGGTTTATCTATTCGTCAGACTCAGGTCCGAAAAAAATGTTTTATTTATTCGGACTCAGCTTCTGTGTGAGTTATGTGAGTGTACGGAGGTTACATGATATTACTGTGGTCCGGTGATTTTTCGTAAAACCAGAATTAGAACTAGAATTACTTACTTGGACTGTGTAAATGTGTCAAACGTCAAAAGACTGCACTCTTATTGCCCAAGGGCAGTGTCTACGTACACGGTAACCGACAACTCAGGGTTTACCTACACGGTAACCGGCTCCAGGCACCACTACCAGTCAACAACGTCATGATTACTTCCACCACCACTACAGCATCAGCGTTACTTCACAGCATTTGTCTTTCCACATGTTAAATTTCATTTTGTTGTGTGTTATAGTTTTTCTGTAATTAATTTTTTTTAAATCACATCGCTCAAAACCAACAGCCGTGGCCTCTTCCCAACACCTTTTCCCCCAGCAAGCCAAGAGTGGGGGATCGCTGTGTGTGATCTCATTGGTCGACATACAGTCAAACCTGTGTAAAATGGCCACCCATTGTCAAGGAGAAAAATGGCCGTATTATAACACAGGTGGCTGTCTTAGGCAGGACTGATCAAAATGAAGAAAACAAAGCATTCTCTTCTGAGGTCCAAACCGGGGCTGATCTCAGGCTTTAGACTGTCGTAAGGGTTATTCAAAAGCGTTTTTTTTTTTTTTTTAACGGAGGGGAGGAGGTGGTGTTAGAACGGATTTTTTGTGTTGCTTTTTGTTTGGCTTTCTTTTTGTTGCTGATTTTTTGCAAGGGTGAAATAAACAAAACATTTTGTAAGTAAGATGATGAAGACCGAGTGCCATTGTAAAACAAACACTCGGGTCACCACCACTCAGAGAACGAGCGGCGCTTCTGTCAACACCCAATTGTTTCTTTATTACAGATTAGGTAAACAAAACAGTGACCAGTCACCTCATATACGATTTGTGCATGGGTTGTGGGCGGGGCGTATAGGTTATGACAGATCACACACTTCCCTCACCAGTAGTTGAAAATTTATTGTTAGATTTTGGCCTTCTCATTGCACTGGGGTTGTTTGCCATTATTGTATATAATAAAGCAAAAATAAGAACTCCGTTTCTAAATGAAGAAGGGTAATTTAATGATGAAAATAATATGAGGTCTGCCCTCTCTGGCTTCACTGACAAGACTAAAATAAATCATAATGAGCATGAGTACATGTGATTGAAACAGGAAGGAGGAGTGAGTAAAGATCACTAAGATCAGACAATCTTTGTTGTGAGGGTAGATAAATAAAAGTACAATTACAGGGACATAATTCAACATGTTAATATAGGGACCAACAATCCAGGATTTATTGTTTCCCTTCTGTATATTGATAAAAGCAATCTAATAGTCTAACACCCCCACTTAAATCCTGAGTTGTTAGGATTAAACAAATTCATAATGTAGTAATACAAATATACTAACATGCACATTGATAACTGTACGATTCTTGGAACTTGTTAGGTCCGATTTAACAAACTCAAAAGTCATTTGACTATTGGACCGTATAAATGAAGGATTATAACAAAATCTAGCATAATCTGACTGCTAAATACTACAACTACAAGGCAAAGTCTACAATTCAAGTTAATGGTTACAGTTATGAACTCTGCTTGTTGCATGCTGAATCTGATAAACATCATTGAAGTTTACAAGGCAACAATCGTAATGATATACAGTGAGTGATATGGCAGTGATAGATATAATAGATAGAACAATGATAAATAGAACAACAATGATAGATGATAATCTAGACTTTGTCTAGAAGATATCAATGACAACATGTATAAAATCATATCTGACTCTAGTCATAGACTCATTCATCATGTCATAGCATAGATAGTCTAAGCCTATATGGCATAGGTTCATATCTAGATCTAGATATATCAATCATAGTCTTAGTTATCTTAATTAAGACATTTCACTCCATATTTTAATTCATTGTGTCATGGGTCTCTGATCCTCATTGGATGTCAATATTTAGTCGCCCATGAGCAGGGCTTTGAATTTCTGCACCTTAACCCGAGGTACAGGCTTTGTGAAAACATCTGCCAGATTGTCTTCAGAGGGTACATACTGCACTTTCATTAGACCTTTTGAGATTTCATCTCGGATAAAGTGGTAGCGTATGTCTATGTGTTTAGACCTCTGGTGCTGAACAGGATTTTTTGACAGAGCGATAGCTCCTTGATTATCACAATTCAGTGTGAAATTACTTAGATCTAGATTCATCATGTTTGTCATGGCTGCATCATTTTTGGTTACAAGCAAAATATCATCTACCCACACAAGGACAATACACATTTCATTTGTATTATCTGAATCTTTGACATAAACACATGTGTCAACTAATGATTGTGCAAAGCCATCAGCTATCAAGTGTTCGTGGAGAAGATTGTTCCAGTTTCTTCCACTCTGTTTCAAACCATAGAGAGATTTCTTTAATCTCCAGACAAGTTTTTCACCTTGTCCATTGGTTTTCACATAACCCTCAGGTTGTTCTACATACAGTTCGCAGTCAATTGGTGCATTGAGATAGGCAGTTTTAACATCCATTTGATGGATCATTTGGTCATTTTGGACTGTACATTGAACTAGCGTCCGGACAGACGTAATGCGTGCCGTAGGAGAGAATGTTTCTTGAAAATCTATGTCTGGGATTTGAGAAAAGCCCTTTGCCACATGTCTGGCTTTATAAGTTTCTTCCCCATTAGGGTTGGACTGTACATTGAACAGCCATCAGAGCGCCGTAAAACCTTATACTACTACTACTAGAACAGCCATCAGAGCGCCGTAAAACCTTATACTACTACTACTAGAACAGCCATCAGAGCGCCGTAAAACCTTATACTACTACTACTAGAACAGCCATCAGAGCGCCGTAAAACCTTATACTACTACTACTAGAACACCCATCTTCCCCTCCCACTGCTTTCCTGCCTGGAGGTATTGTTGTACACTCAAAGGTGTCATTCTCTTCCAAAGCACACATCTCGGTGTCCATGGCCTTTTGCCACTTATTAGCCTCATCACATGATATGGCATTATTGTAGCAAGTAGGTATGTGATGTACATTGTTGTAGCAGTAGTGTAAGAAAGTGCTATTCAAAAAATCATTTTCATCACAATCATCATGGTCATTTGTAACAATATAGTCATCAAGATACTTAGGTGGGATTCTGTTTCTTTTCCCTAAACCTTCTGTAGCCTCTTGAGAACTCTGACTTTGTTGGGTTGTTTTATTTTCTTCAACTGTTACAGTTGGGTTAGTTTTCTTTTGGGTTTCATCAGGCGTGTTTTTGTCCTGAATATAGTCTTCAAAAGGAATTTCAACAGAGTCAGGTTTCTCAGAGTCAACATTGTGAAATTGAACACATCTGATCTTCTTAACTTCTAGTGTTTCAGGGAAGTAGATCAGATAAGCAGGGCTTCTTCTGTCATACCCTAGGAATATGCCCTTCACACTTCTACTGTCAAGTTTCTTGGGGTTTTGGACCAAACAGAAACATGTAGAGCCAAATGTTTGCATGTTAGCTATGTTGGGTCTCTTGCCAATAATGTGTTGAAAAGGAGTGCTTTCAATTTTCTTATTGAAGCACCTGTTGCGGATATATGCAGCTGTCAGAACAGCATATGTCCACAGATTTTTGGGCAAACCAGATTGCACAAGTAAACATCTTGCCATGTCAAATAATGTTCGCCATGCCCTTTCGGCTTTGCCGTTTTGATGCTGACAGTAAGGTGCACTTCTCTCATGGCGAATTTTATTTTGGATCAACATAGAGGTAAATTTATCTGAAATGAATTCCCCCCCTTGATCACTTCTAACTGATTTGATAGAGCCATAAGGTACAATATCAGCAATGTATTGTTTGAAAGCATCACATGCATCACTTTTGTGCTTTAGAAAATAAACACAAGTTAGGTTAGAAAAACTATCAATACAAACCAATGCATATTTGTGCCCATCAATACTTTTAGGGTCAATAGGTCCTGATAAATCAATATGGACAAGTTCAAAAGGTGCACTAGCACTGATATCTAGAACTCTGCTCCTAGAGTCGAGTCATTTTTGCTTGGGGGCACACTTCACATTTAAAGTTATCAGTCTTATTGGTAATGACCATACCTTCAACTTTACCTTCCAGTTTCAGAATGTCCTGGGTGTTACAGTGGCCTAGGGCTTCATGCCACTGCTTCAGCGATCTCCTGGAAACCTTGGTGGTGTGTTGTAAACTGTTCAAGTAGTATAGCTTTCCTTCTTTGTAGATGTCTAGACATGTTGAGCTGTCCTTTGGGTAAAGCTTCCCGGAATTTTCTGTAAAGATGATCGTAGCCCCTTTCTCTGTTGCGGCTGTCACAGAAAAGATGTTCTGGGCAAACGATGGAACGTATAACGCATCCTTGAGAGTGATGGAGCACAGCTTTCCTTTTGAATCACAAATGTCAATTTCTGCGTCCCCCTGCCCTAAAACAAGGCTTCTGTTGCGGGTGCCGTCAGCGAGTTCAATGATGTGGTTCGACGACTTAAAATTATTATTAAAACGTTTGAACTTACTTTCGTCGTTCACGATATGTACGCTGGCACCACTGTCCACGAGTAATTTTCCGAAGTTTACAGAATTATCCGTTGTTACTCTTTGGTCCACACAGAATGTATAGTGTTCTGAGTCTTCACTTTCACTTGTTTCTTTCACTTTTCTAAGTTTCAAGAGCTTCCTACAATCGCCTGTTGAATGTGTTTTGTTTCTACAAATTTCACACCACTTCTGTTTAAAATGTTTTTGTAATGTCTCACCTGTGCGAGGCTGGCAGTTCGAAGACGTTGGTGGTTGCATCCTCCTGCAGAAGCTGGTGTCGTGTGTCGGCGATTTGCATCGATGACACCATCGTTTGTGATTAAATGACATCACGTTTGTTGACGAACTCGTCTGTGGTGGTTGTCGTCGGCTGATCTCATCGGTGTCTTCGTGATTTCGAAGTGCGACTTTGAATTCTGAAAATGTCAGAGTCTTGTCCCGTTGTGTCATTACGGTGACGAAAGGTTGGTATCCACTGGGCAAGCCTTTCAGGACCATCGCGACGAGCAGGCTGTCAGAGATCACTTCTCCGGCGTCCCTCAGACATGAGGCAGCTGTCTCGGCACGGATGATGTAGTCCGTCATGGATTCGTGCTTGTTCTTGACGAGCGAAGTCAGTTGTGTGTAGAGAGTTATGACTCTCGGCTTTCCTGTCGGCCTGTAGTGGTTACGCAGAATTTGTAAAGCTTTGCGACCATCGTCTTTTGCGTCTCTGATGATTAACGATAGAGACCTGTCGTCCAGCACCTGGACTAGTTCGGCGAAGGCTTCCTCGTTCTTGTTGTCGTCTACTGGGAGATCGTCTTTATCCAAGTCTTTAAAAACTGAGTGTAGATTTCTAATTCTCATGAATCCCAAAAACTTGGTTTCCCAGAGGGAAAAATTCCTTTCATCTCCTTCAAATGAAATTCTCAGAGTTCTGGTGGTACTGGGCCCATAACCTGTTGCACTGGGGTTGTTTGCCATTATTGTATATAATAAAGCAAAAATAAGAACTCCGTTTCTAAATGAAGAAGGGTAATTTAATGATGAAAATAATATGAGGTCTGCCCTCTCTGGCTTCACTGACAAGACTAAAATAAATCATAATGAGCATGAGTACATGTGATTGAAACAGGAAGGAGGAGTGAGTAAAGATCACTAAGATCAGACAATCTTTGTTGTGAGGGTAGATAAATAAAAGTACAATTACAGGGACATAATTCAACATGTTAATATAGGGACCAACAATCCAGGATTTATTGTTTCCCTTCTGTATATTGATAAAAGCAATCTAATAGTCTAACAAACTTGGATAAATATAATACATTCGTTGGAGGGACTAACAATAACGACAGGTGAATGGATCCAGACAGCCCATCCACAGGGTCAGGGGCCGATTCAAAATTTATGACAAAGCATCAGGCATTGAGTGACCACGACTGTCCCTGCAAAATTATGCAAATTTAGATGGCCAAATTATTCGAGACAAATGCAAAATTATATGCAAGTTACCGTAACACCATTCATGACATGTTTTGCACTTTGTCAACAGAAATTTTCATGTCTTAAGTACAGAAGAATTGAAAACAGAACATTATATTAGCCTATATCAGTATCGTAATTTTTTGTTTATTTTTGGAAAGAAAACAATACACATCAGTCCGAAAAAAACTACCTCAAAACATCTCTGTAACTTTCAGCTGTACAGAGGAAAAAAAGATGTAAAAATTAAAAAAACATCCGGACCAGACCAACACACCAAATAAAGGCAAAGTATTATTATTTTTAATGTGTTGGGGTGCTGACAGATACGCTGACAAACGAATAAAACAACTGTAACATAGTAATAGTAGTGGTGATGTGCTGATAGACAATGTGCTGATCAATAAAAAAAAAAAACCTCCCAAAACTGACAATTCCTGAAAATAGACCAGAAACAGTGTGTTGTGTTGATAAATTGTCGTTGATGTTCATTTGCTGATGTCTTGGTCGCTGCTGTATTATTTTTTAAAAATTTAGATCTAGTTCTATCCGTCTCCACTTTGTTATGCGGTGAACATTGCGGGTTGGGTCGGGTGCGTTCGCCCCACTCGTCGCCTAAAAACAGACGTGTTTGTTTATGAGACGGCAAGTCGGGCGCGATCGGCTTGTGCCCTGATAGCCGCTTTGCATCCCACAATCTGGCTAGCCGTCCGCCCCGACCAGACCCAATCCCCCAATAGGTGAACATCAACTAGCGTAGGCCAGTTACCGGAAATGGATAATTATGGACTTTGTGCTCTTTGCGAAATTAAAGAGTTCTGTTTTCGTTGAAAAAATCCTTCGCTCTTTTGACAGTAAAAGTATAATTGTTTTATGAAAAATGAAAAAAAAAAAGTAAAAAGAAGCGGGGAATCCGAAATTATGCAAATGTTGCAGAAATATGCAAGAAAAACAGGGGCCGCACAATTGCATAGTCTGACAGGGACAGTAAATTTGACCGTGGGTTGATAAAATAAGGTGGCCGCGGCTGCGTTGGACAGGTGACCATATTACACAGTTAAATTATATAGAAAAAACGCAAGAGGGGAAATGGAAAGTGGCCATTTGTACAGGTGGCCGCATTATACAGGTGGCCATCATGGCCAGTTCAACTGTATTTAACTTTGCACCCGACAAGGTCAACTCAACTTGAACAGTACGTTCATACTAATGACTAATGATGCAGGGAGGGCCAGTTATATAGATTTAATAACTGGGTATTAAAGCTCACGTCTCAATTGTTATCATTATAATCGAAAAACTCTTCATAAATGCTAGAAATATTAAGGAAGAAGGGTAGATCTAGTTGTGTAGTAATTGCCTCATATATCGTGAAATCTGGGTGTAATATTCGGTTGTATAAATCCACCGATCTATACTCTGCCTTATAGACCCCTTTTTCGTTGTGTCGGAAGTGATGTCATGCTGAGTTCGATTCAGAGTCTGAATATAATATTTGTTTAATCAGACTCAAGTTCGAATAGTCACTATGTTAAAACATACACATTGCGGAATTTTGACAATTTATTGTATAAAATTTCCTGAGAAACTGGAAGTTCGTAGAGCTTGAGATCAAACTTTATTGATTTGATAGAATTCTACTGTGTCTTGTGTTTGCAAGACTATAAAGAAGAATGCCATATTATGAGCATAAATCTTTCCTCACTTTTGAAATATTTATGCAATAATGGTGGATTAGTGGGGTGGGGGTAGGGATTTGAACTGAAGATGCTATGGTGGGCTTTGCTGTGCTATTTTTTTTGGTTGTGAATTGACCGATGAGAACGTCAATATCTTACAAAGCATGAGAACGGACCTGAGTCGAATGGATGCTACTAAGATTTTTATCTCATGCTTACTGCCTTTATGATATTACTCTGTGCTCATAAATATTTCTTTTTCTTTCATGTGTACGTGTAGAGTCCCCACATTTATATTTGTGACTATCACAAGACCCAAATCCAAAATGTGAGGACGAAGAGGAAGAGGAAGGACAGTGAGGATGATCAAGGCTTCCAAGATGGAGATGATGAAGCAGTTGAGGTAATAAATTGGCTTCACAAGTTGAAAGGAGAGGTTTTTGATAAGTGTGTTCGTTCTTTCCAGTGGGCCACCCATAGGTGATAAAATCAGGCCTGATTCCCTGGGAAATTAGAAAAAGGGGGGGGGGGGGCAAATGACCATACAAGAAGGAAGGCATTTCTTATTTATTATTAAAATTGTTGTGTGTTCCACATCAAACCCAAGAACTTTTTCTTTTTTTATGTGCAGTTGTCTCAACTCCTCAGATTGTAGATTTTTTAAAGTCTGGGTCCTCATACTTGAGGTTCTTTAGTTTGCAAGTGAAATCTTTCCTCACTGAGCAGTGTTTGCTGAACTGGGCAATATCGCCTACTAGTGGGCAATTTGATAATTTTGGTGGGCTGTGGGGATCTCTCAGGCTGTGACAGGCATTATTTAGTGGCCCCATTTGGAAATACATAGTGGGTGGGTGGAATTAAAATTTTAGCCTCTCAAGGGTGGGGAAAGTGGGCATTGGCTATAAGACGAACTACAAACATAGTCATAGGGTATGTTTGAGTGAGTAAATTGATTGTCTGATCTGGAGTTGGGACACTCTTCTCTTTTACTAGTTTTCAAAGGTAGTTAATGATATAATATATAAATTTATGTTATAAATTCCAAGTTTTCTCTCCTGTACAAATGTTAAAACGGATATATGTTGATGATGATTAAAAATCCCCTGAGAATCTCTGATTGTTTCTCAACATTTAAAGCTAATATTTTGGGTTTACATTCCTTTTGGGGTAGAAAGAGGGGTGGGTGGACCCAGGAATCTCGTTCCTTTTCCTGACATTATGGAAACAGTTTGGTTAACACAAAGATTGGTAAAATAGTTATTTGACTTGTTGTATCTCCATTTTTGTAAACAGTTGAAAATGTGACTCCTTCTTTTGCTCACTCTTTGTTATGAACTTGCGTCAATAGTTGTGAACACGTTTCTTCTAGCACCCAACATAATTCTAAATTGGAGGAATTGGGGCAGTTTGTGTCTGAAAACCTATCGTCTGTATCAATGGAAGTGGCATGGAGTGGGAAAGTTGTGGGAATTTTTTTCCAAGACAAACAGATGAGAGAGGTGCAAATCTGCGCCGACAAATTATTAGTAATAGACCGGCGGCGTGACGCCGAAGAATAGCTTCTGATCTATTGACCGGCGCCACGCCGGAGAATAGCCACTTGCTTATTTATTTAGGTTCTAGATCTAGACTTGGCTGAGTTCCTCTGTTCGGAATCGGGTGCGGATTTCTAGTTCAAGGCCTATTCCTATTCACTTGTTCTACAAGATCTAGATCTAGATCTAGATATATTTAGATTTCTAGATCTATATGGAAGATTCGTATTCCAATTCTATTGTGTTATTGTATCAAACTCTATTATAGCAATGTAGATGTAGGCCATATAATTATGCCTATTATGCTCCTTGTTTGTTTTGGAGTGTGGTTTTTAAATTAAATATTTTTTTAAATTTTGGACTTGTGCTGGTCTTTTTACATGAGGCCCATTGCAGGTTCGTTTTTGGGGTAGGCCTAGGGGTAGGGTTAGAGTTAGGTCTCTTCTTTATTGTGTTTGTTGGAGTTGTCGCTCGTTACTCGGAAGTCCTTCTTTATGACACCAACAAAATTGGGGGGGGGGTGCGCAAAATTTTCAGACAATCTGGTTGAGGCTCACATGCAGATCTATTGATTGTCTTCATCAAATTTCAGATTGACTTTTATCAGATGCCAGTGAACACACTCCGAAGATACAAAAGACACTACAAACTCAATACAAGACCTGGCCTCAGCAAGGCACAATTGGCAGACGTAAGTAGTAGATATGATTTGTACTATTTTTACTGAGTTTTGTCTTTTTGAAGGTAACGGAAACCAAATTTTCAACATAGCTGTACTGCAAATTAATCTGGTCCACTTGAAACGCATGTGTCTCCTTAGAATTTTGGTACCATTCTTTTATCTCTCAGTCAATTTTGAAGAAAAAAAGTAAGATAGCAGCCGTTTTGATAGAATCAAAGTACATGTATCGCAAAATTTGCTAATGAGATGTAAGGCCAATGTTTGACAGACAATGAAACAATATCTTGTGTTCCAAACTTCTATATGTTAACAGAAGACAATCACAGTAACATGGTTATAGAGCCTACTTTTTGTCAAGACTGATATCATTACAAATCAGTATTTTATTGCCTCTAAAATGCGGATTTGTCATTATTTGGACAAAAACTCGGAGCCCTGTCCCAGCCATTATGAACATGGACACCTTAGCTGAGGGCTTCAACTCCATACTGTATTATTCCCCTTTTGAGGTCAACAACTTTTCAAGTTTTACAGAAGGATCAATGCAAAATAATCCCATGCTGAAGATCTTTTTTCAATAAAAACTGATCTTTCTATTGGTGCCTTTTTTTAGCTGTTTTTTTTTTTACAGTGCTTCCAATCTTCAGTATTTTTACGGAAATCTATACTTTCTTAAAGTTCGGTACTTGCTCCCCCATCCTTATCAACTGCATCCGTAAAAGAGTGCAATAGCATAAGGCTATATTTACAGTAATTCTCTCGGCAATAAGTTAATGTTTTACAGACTTGCCAGTGTATGCCAGATTGCACTTTTCCCGCAACTGGCAATTATCCCCGTATGCATTTATTGTGGGTTGGTGGGCAATACATTTTGACTGACAGATTAGTCGAAATCTGACTAGGCATGATAACAAACTGTGTGTGCCAATTCCCTCCTTTCTTTCATTCACTATTTCTTTCTATCTTCATGTTGTTGCTTGGTTGGAAAGTCTGTGTGTTGATAAAGGAAAGCAGTTATGGGCAGATTGACCGGAAATGAATAACAGCAAAACCCAATTCCAGATCCAGTAGGTGTTCCCAAGCTCAGGTGCCAAATCCAAATCCTAGTTCTCATGAGTAGTGAGTATCCTCCCCTACTTGAGAACGCTGTGCTGTGCTAGGTAGCAGAGCAAATGCAAATGCTGCCTACAGTACCAATAACATTCAGGATCTCGTGGAGCGACGGCGGCATAACATGGGTTTAGAATCACGTGCACCTTAACTTCACTTGGGGGGGGGGGTGTTGTAGGTTGTTAAGAATACACTTATAGTCTCCCAGGCTACGTTGTACTTTTATTATTATTATTAAAGTAGTCACATGTGATTTGAGTGGTTTCCTTTGTCTCTTTTGGGTCATAGGCCTACTAGTTTCTGGAATAAAACAAAAGTGTACAGTACATATATAGCCATGAAAATTGACATGAAAGAGAACAGAAAAAGAACAATAAAGGTGTTGAATTATTTCTTAATCTTCAAATTTACTTTGTAAGGTATAGACCTACAGGGTGAGTTTCTCAGTTGTGATAGGCAGATTTTCAAGTAACTCTTTTTCTTTCAACTCTTCCTGTGAATCAGTGTCAGACAGCTGGAGAAATACTTGATGGGATGTAAGATTTGGTCAACACCTTGCTGAAGAGCTGGCTCCATCAGTTGATCATATCATGTTTCGCAAACACAACAAATAGTGCAGAAAAAAATCAGTATGTTGTCATCGAATGGCCATGTTTGCAGCCATTAAAGCTACTATTTTTAATCCAGAGTCTAAGCTGTGTGCTGTTTTGCATTTGTGTTCTATTTCTGTAAGCATAGGCCATTTTTTAAAGACCTGGATGTCACACTGATATTACGGTACAGAGGGTTGAGAGTGTTAAGTAAATGTGTGACAAAAATTGATTTTCTTTTCATGTGTAATAATAGTTTATCATGATGTGAGGGAGTCATTTTCTTTCGCCTCGAAAAAGAAATGGACTTACTTCTACAATAAAATATACAATATAGAGCACTCAGATTATTATAATTATAGAAATGGGTAAAAGCTTGAGGACTGGAAAAGAACAAAGTATAGGATGTGGGATGAATGACAGAGAAAGTTGTGAGGTATTGTGACCCATAAATTTTGTCATGCTCGCAAAAGCTTTCTACACCAAAATCTTGTGTCTTGTTAAAATAGCCTACTTGATATGGTTTATTCCAGGTCAGTCGTGTGGTTATGTCTTCTTGTTCCCCTCTCTTACATAACCTGTAAGTAAATAAAGGAGTCTGCTTTGAAATATATATGGCTTAACATCTTTTGTGTCAATTTAAAAACATATATTTGTGTGGATTTTACTGAAAAATGTTGATTTAATGTGCAAAAAATGTAAATTTTCAGTTTCCAAGGACTCTTAAGCTATGGAAATTACCATACCTTTGTGGCCTTTTTCTCACTAATTTTACCTTTAAAACCAGAGGGCCCCCACCTCCTTCAATCGCAAATATTTCGACTTTTATTCAAGATAGATGGGTTGTTTTTATTTCTTTGAAAGCTAGACAAGTGAACGAGCTGTAAGATGATATCCATATCTCCACATACATGCCCAAAAATTGATGAGCACCTGATTCCACCGAGTCGTGACACAAATGAAAGCCTCTTTTCAGTAATTTTTTATCTTTTTCTTTCATTGACTTTGACTTGATCGCTTTTCAGGCTGTTGCAAGTCATTTCAAGACCATCCCAGTTGTGGAAAAAGACACCCTTCAAATGTTTTTCTACACCACAAAGACAAAGAGATTTGAGAACAAAGAGGGAACATCATAGTAACTGTGTTGTGTTCCACCATTTTAAAAGTTCTCTTTTGTGTTTGAGTGTTTGCTTGGTATTTGTATGCATGTGGTGTGAAGGAACGTATGAGTAATTCAAGAGCACATGAATATATCTACAGGGTCCCCACCAGGTCGGGAAATCGGGGAAAAGTCGGGAATTTTTAGATATGTCGGGAAAAAGTCAGGAATTTTGTGATGGGTCGGTAAGTCGGGAAAGGATAGGGCCTGTGTAATATTAGTAGTGTAGCTATCGAGACAGTATGGTTGATGAATCATGAAGTAAAAATGAAGAGGAAACGTAATTGAACCACTATGACGGCAGGCAGAAGTGTATGTGTGACACCGACGCTCTATCGGGAAGAATCAAGATATACTTTCGCTTTCGTTACCACCCAGAAATTTTCCGGTAATAGTGTGATAGATAACGCAACATTTGTAACATGCAGGTTGTGCATTACAAACACTGTGTCGCCTTGAAAATAAATCAATATTAAAAATGTGTCCTCTGCTGTCACTTGTGAAAAAAGAAAAGAAAAGAAAGTTATATAAGCATCTTGTCACGTTCGCCATCGTGACCGGTCAATGAACCTGTGAGTGTGAGTACCGGCGGTCTGAGCGCTGTGAAGTATAGGACTCTGGCATGGCGGGGGGGGGGGGGGGGGGGGGGATATTGCTTTTTAAAAAATAATATACACTCAGGGAAGGGGATGGTTGGGGGGGGGGGGGCTGAAGGCAACGCTAGAGGTCAAAAACTTAACTTGGAAGCAAATTTTTAGTATTTAATATTTTGAGAACTAGCTTACTACTGTATAAGAGCTCTCTGCAAAGTGCTCGTTGGTGCAGGCCTTGTGTGGAATCGGGATCTGTCTTGCCTTGTTATCTAAAGTGTTCGCGTTTCATTTGATGGGGTGATTGTAATTTATTATATCTATATTTTAGCTTTCTGTTCAAGATTTGAAGATTTTCTGTGTCACTGCATCTTGCCCTCCCCCAGTAAGTTGAGTAAGAGTCTGTTCTTACACCTCTCGCACTGAATAGGTCTACTTGAGCCATTAAAGTTATTACACTGATATTACTCTACTTTGAGTTTGAGCAATAGTTTTCGTCTTCACGTTTATTATATGAATCATGACACCCAGACTGGTTATTGACAATCAATATTCTAGTTCTAGGTCTTTTCTCAGGCTCAAAACAGGATTCATTTTTTAATAGGGTCTATAGTTTATTTAGGCTAATATGAGGAGGAGAAAATATAGGTAAGAAAGGACTGAAATACCAAAGTCACACAAGATCCCAGTGCAACACTGACATGTTGTTGACTGGATATATTGTACCTACATGTGTGTGTGTGTGGTGTGCGTGTGTGTGTATTCACAAACATATACATATATCATATATATTATATTAGATATAAATGAAGCACATGCTGTCATTGTTATGTAACATGCCCCTGGAAAATGGATGAGGTCCCTCCCTTGGAAAATTGAGAAGCTGGGTTGGCAGTCACCCAACATTATAATCATCTATTGTTTGAAGACTATACTACAAAATGTACATTTGCATTCATTTAAAGACATTTTGACTTTTTATCATTGATAGATGTGCTTTTTGGGGGATCATTCTTGACGCGCAGCGGCCTGATTTTTCCCTTGAATTGGGGTCTTGAAAAAAATTTGGGGGTCTTGAAAAAGATTTCCAGGATTTTGTGGGGACCCTGTATCTATGAAAGTTTAAGAATGGTAGGCCTACTGGTATGTGTGTTGGTTGATTTAAATGAAAACATTTTACTGCCTTTTTTTTTCTTTTCTTTTTTAATACTTCATAAAACAGCTCATAATTGCTGGCTTTGTGTAGATTTGCATCCTGGAAAGCTAGTATTACCCAAATAACCTTGTGCTCAGACTCAAAAAGAATGTGTTTGGCTTACAATGCAGTGTTTTAAAATTCAGTTGCGGTTTTGTGAGCTATCCACCTTTTTTGTATTGCTTGCAAGAGCTCCCTCAGTTTTCATAGTTATATCATTGAGCAAATGATCTGGAAATGAACTCCACAACTGATTACTCTTCATTGTCCTCATTGAATCTCTCTCTTTAAAAGAAAAAAAATGGTGGGGGGGGGGGGGGGGGTCACTAATAGTGCAAATAGAATAGAAAAGTCATCTGGGTAACGTCTGTCCTAAGCTCAGTTTCTATCCAGTCAGGATGATGAAAAGGATCCTCGGGGGAAATGTTCTTCTCTAAAATTGTCTTCTTTCACCTCCTTTCCTGCTCTGTAGTAATCTTCTGTTGTCTGCTTTCATCGCCTCTTTCTCCCCCCACCTCACCTCCTTTGCCCCCACCTTTGGGATCCTGACTCTTTCTGCAGCCTTTCTACTGCTACTCCTTGGATCCTTCATACTGCTGTCTTTTAGCTGCACCCCTGATCTTCTGGTAGGAAAGATCTACACCTTACCTTCTCGGACAAGGCCGAAAATTCTTGGAAGGCCCATGTGCATGTTAAAGATTCCTTGGTGATATAAAATCGATAAGAGTAGGCCTCGGCCGCTACGCGGGCGAAATACGAAATTTCCTACGAACTGCAAAAGTTTAATTTGTCCCGCACGCTCATATGACCTTATGCAGTTGTGAGCACTGTAAACACTTACCGGGGAAAAAAAGGATCCTCTTAACAGATTGCACAGAGAGCTATTTAATTAATGATGAAACGAAAGTTGTTTTGTCTTCTAGCAAAAGTGATATTGTATTGTTAGGAAGATTGTCATGACCGTCTATCACTTGAACCTTTTTTATAGAGCTTATGATGACGAGAGAGAATAACGACTGTTTTGCTCTCTTGTCACCAGTTACCAATGCTCTAGTTAAAAATAAATTATTATGGTGATGTTTAGCAAAATGTCGTAAAGCGTTTTGTTATGATAAAAATGAGTATGGCGACTTTTGAGTTGGATTAATACTATCGTTTTAAGAAAAATAAGCACAAAAAAAAACAACACCCACTGCAATGAATAAAATCTATTCTTGATTGTTTTTTCTTTTTTTACCCCTTCGTTGCCCAGGGTTTTTCATACCTAATATGCATACCTGCCAACCCTACAGAAAAAATCGGTATATTACCGACTTTTTGGTCAAACTGCCGATCCACCGATTTTGAGATGTAAGCCACCGACAAGTGCCCCCCCATGTCTGCTGTATTGCTGTAAAATTTCAGATCTTTGTGTGTAGTAGGCCTCCACTTTACGTACCAATTTAAAATTACCACCCATCCATTGATAAAACACTAGAGCTGGAAACTAGATCAGGGACCCAACACGCGAGTTGCCGGCATGCAAGAGGCGAGTGATCGCAAGGCGGCATGTGATTGACTGCCTAAAACCAGAGGGTTTTACAGTAATTCAATGCTAAAACTGCTTGAACTAAGCAGGTTACCAATGACGTCGCGTGTTCGCCAGAAAAACGGAATTGGAGTCAGAACTGAAAACATTAGTTCTAGCTCATTTATCACCTAAATTTTCCTCATGGCGTAAACGTAAAGCTGTGCGAGCACTCATGCTAAGTCTACCCGACGTCTTAAAAATATTTTTCTCCAATTGTTGTAAACAAACTGATTTTGGACCTCAAAGGCCACACAAAACATTCAGAAAGGAAATTACAATTTTAGCAAGTGCGGATATCTTAAAGGAGATCATTGCTACATTTTTATTGCTATATCACACCGTCTCTGAGCAGCGTCCCATTGGGGCAAAGTGTTAATATTATACTATTATACGTATAAGCTGAATGTCGATTTTCTAAAAACTGAGGGCATGCATATCTTTTCAAAGTATGATAGCGTATAGCAGTCAAGCACTGATAACATGAGCACAGAAAACACAAAATCACAGATAAATTATACAATTTGACATTTCCCCGACTGATATCTTCTAAATTTTTCATTATCGGTTAACCTGAATAATGGATATGTCCCTAACACATTTGTCAGTCCCTGACATGTTTGAGTTATCCACGCCCTACGGTATTCCCCTGTTTTGCACTTGTGAGGGACCACACTTTCTTCTTCCACCCCCCCACCCCCCGTCCCCGACACTGCTGTCCTATTCTGTTTTACCATCTACATTTAGAGTGACTGAACAAACAGGCAGTGCATGATGAGAGGTCAGAATGTTGTGTGGTATGTAAGAGAGGCTTCTCTAGTTCTCCAATTTATTGCTTTTATGATTACATTTTTTTTTTGGTGTGGAAATGTTTTACTTTTACTTCTGTCTCTGAAAAAAGATTTTCAGGGTATTATTTAAGGTTTGTTATCAGTAAGAAAGGGTTTTGTTCTTAGCACCAATCATCAAAGTGAAAGTACAATATGAGATTGAATTTTGTTAATAATTTCAACTAGATTATGGTCTTTTACTTTGATGTAAAATATTGAAGTGGAAAAATCAAATGCTCTTTGAGACAGGAGACTGGTGCTAATGGTTGCTCGACCATGAAAGTTACTAAGAAGAATTACTACTGTGGACTTTGCAGGATGCTGACATTGCACTTTGATAAAAAAGATAATATTTAGGAAATATTACATTTTTGTATTCCCTGAGCTTATTCATGGAATGGGGGTTATAAACATAAGGGTCTCGGTCAATTGAGGTTGTGTTGGGAAAATGCTAAAAACATCTTGGCTTGGAGCATGATATACTTAGTTATATATGAATTAGGAATAACTCTGAATTAACTTAAAGCCATCCAGTCGCTTCATTCTTATACTATGTTGTGTATTCTCACCTGATGTGATTTCAAAGCGAATCATATAAAGAACTCTGTTTTTTTATACATAAGTGACCTAGACCCCTGTTTTATCCCTTCAGTTTTATTTTGTTGTCTTTTCAGTCTTCTTGATGTTTTCATTGGCAAAATCCAGTTGTAAAGGTGTTAAATGGTTACTGAAACCTATATTTCCTTTATTGTGACTTGAAAATGACATTTATTTTCAAAAACATGATTTTCCCCACTGTATGCTAAAGTGCTGGCCTTCTATTCTCCTTCTTTTTGTATTTTTTTCTTTTGTCTTTTCTTTTACTTCAAATTTTGGTTTTATATTCTGCTGATACAATAGATAAAAGTTAAATCATAGTTAGGAGAGAGGAGGATTCTGGGCCTTTAAAGCTGATAGTACACTGAAATATAGTTGTAGGATGCAGACAAGACTGGTGAGGCTTTTTTACAACAATGTTGAGAGAAAATCATGCTTTATTATGACAGTAATCTCTGCCTAAATGCATGCCTTGCAAAGGTATGCTCCGCTCAAATGCACACTTTCGCCATATGACGGCTTTTTACTATATAATTAGGTATGTACAAGTACAAATGAGCGCTCTCTTCCTGTAAACGCACATTTCAATCCGTGAAACACATTGACAGACAGAAATTCTTTCGCAACAACTTAAACAGCTTGCATTAGATTTAGCAGTTTCTAGACAATTTAATTTTTGACGAGACTGCACAACTTTGAAAGTGATGGATGTGTGTTCACATCCTACGGTCCATTCACACTACGTAACTGTAGGTTTGGACGACCTATATGAGACAGTTGCGTCCCTTCCCCCTTTGCTCACATTGAAGTAAACACTCCTGGGTACTGTGGGTTTAGGCAGAGACTTCTGTAGTAGTTTAATTTGTCTCAAGAACAATTTTTCCTAAATGTTTTTGTGTCCTGTTGTACCAACATGAGAATTGGATGTCTGAAAGTTGAAAGTTATTTTGATCTGGTTAGCTTGAAATTGACTCTTCTTATCAAATAAACAAACTGAAATTATAAAATCGTCTGTTTCCTTTTGTAAATTTTGTCGTTGTCATTGATATATTTTTTCTCCTGTTGTTCTGTATGATATTGTTTTGTTTTCTTTTTATGTTTGTTTGTTGTTTTTCAGGGGGGGGGGGGGGTTGTTGCTGTTGTTTCTTGTATTATTTCTAACTGTGCTTGAGTAACAATGACAATGAATAGTTCTCCGACTACTGAGATATTGGTGAGTGTGCCTACTACTTCAGATTGGTCTAAATCTAGATACTAGATAGTGTCTCCACCAATGCTTGTTACTGTTTTTGTGTTCTTTCTCTGTTTTTTTTATCGCTTCATTACAGTAAATAACGCACAAATGGGAGTCTTGTAACAAACAACATCGCTTATCCCTTTCTAGTAAGGGGCTGTTCAAATATAATCTTACACCTTTTTTGGGACTTTTTGACCCCCCCCCCCCTTTCTTACACTTTTCTTACATTTGCCCTTACCCCCCCCCCCCCCACCCCGTAATATTACATTGTTCGCTTATAATAATAAAAATGATATGACATTTATACCGCGCAAATCCGTAAAATAATCATTGATCTATGCGCATTGCATAATATGCATGAAAAACATGCGTACACACATACATGCACATAATAATATATGCACTAAAAAATAATAGGTGTCACGACATGGTGGGATCAAGCGCTCGTCAGTTTTGAGGCATACAGAGTTATTGATATCATCTTAAAGCCTGTCAATTTGCCTTCCTTTTGATGAAAACAATATTCATCTATGCTGAATAGAAGTTGAAATATTTGTGATCGAAGGAGGTGGGGTCACCTAATTTCAGAGGTAAATTTAGTGAGAAAACGGCCGCCAAAGTTTGGTAACTTCATTAGCTTGAGAGCCTTTAAAACTGAGAAATCACAAATTTTGTGCATGTAATGAACGTTTTTCAGTATGGATGTAAAAGGTGTTTTGCTCGAAAAAAAAATTCAATAAAAGTTCCCAAACCTGCGGAAAAATGCCAGTTTTTTTTTCACTTTCATTATTTTGATGAGCGCCTGATTTCACCACGCTGCCTCACAATTAGAGTAAATCATTCAAGGAAAATATTTCATGCACACTCTTTCTTACTAATAAAAAGGAAAAAATTGAGACTCATGTCTATGACAAAAGCACTTTAATTTTTTTTTTTAAGTTACAGTGGAATTCAGATAAAGTCAACACCCCGTACAGAAAAAAAGTGTTGACTTTGAGCAAAGTTGTCTTTATCCATTGTACTACTGGCCATTGAAAATTGAAGACAGCCACAAAATTACAAAGTACCTGGTAATAAACAAGATGTAATCTCAATTTTCAGGGAGTATAATTCTGAAGTTGTCACCAAAACAAGAGATAATGAAAGAACAAAGTACATAAATATTATATGTAATTGGAGGTGTGTACACCACTTGCTCAGGTGAAATATCTCTTCTTGAATGAATTCGTCGCTTAGGATTTAGCCCCAAATTGTTGACTTTACTCAAGCGGTTGACTGTATCAGAAACACAATTACTTAAACAAAGAAGGTAAGAAACGGGACTACAGTGAGGTGTTGACAGTAAGCAACAGTTGACTTTAAGCAAGTTGACTTTATCAGGATTCCACTGTATGTCTGTTATTACTGATCATTTATGCTGAAAAAAAGCGAAATTAGTTATCATCAACAAATGCAGCGTTCATCATAATGTCAAAAATATTTTTGCGCTTCACAAAAGTGTAATATTACATTAGTTCAAGACACCCCCCCCTCTCTTTCTTACACTTTTCTTACAGGAGCCAAAGACCCCCCCCCCCCCTCCCCAGGCGTAACATATTTGAACGGCCCCTAATAGAAAAATAGAATATACTTGCACATTATTTTACCATTTTCCCCCTAATGCCTCACTTCCCCCTTCTCATTCTCTCTCTCTCTCTCTCTCTCTCTCTCTCTCTCTCTCTCTCTCTCTCTCTCTCTCTCTCTCTCTCTCTCTCTCTCTCTCTCTCTCTCTCTCTCTCTCTGTCACTGGGTGAAGCGTTGAACGTAATAGAATACTCATTTTATAGAAAAAAGTCATTAATATTAAAACACTCTCAGATCTCCCCCAATTTTTTGCCCTTTTTTAATTATTAAATTGCTTACAACAATGATATGATGAAACTTTTTGTCTGATTTTAAACAGTAATTTCAACATCATTTTATTGATCTAGTGTATCTCTTTTTTGTGCCAGAGTCCTCTTTGAATTATGTACACCTTGTGTGACTACTTGATTTCCCGTCCCATTAACGAAGTGAAAGATCGATGATGACATTCACTGGAGTCAACAAAAGAGTCTCTAGTCCCCTGTGGGGCAGTCTATATAATATTATATGGAGTCCTGAAACTCCTGATATTCTGCCGAGTTCGTTGTTGTTGTTGGTGGTGTTTTTCTGTTAATCGCCCACGCCTTTCAAGTCACATTTGTTTTAACTGACGCCCACTCGATTTCGTTAGAACCGATTAACAAAGTGAAAGCAAGCGAGTTTTGATATTTCGGGAGTATCATATAATATTGTGGTTTCCATTGTCTGCTTGCTGATGTGAAAGGGCTTTTGATCACGAGAAATGATAGATAACGTACACGTATTTTGATTCTGCTATTGGTGAATTTTTACATATAATAGTGTTAACAACGAAGACCACAACGACTGGCAGTGGCATTTTTTTCCGTCGACTTTATTTTATGTTTTCAAAAGCCACTACATCATCGTATGAACCGATCCAATCTCGAAAACAGCGGGTGGTCAGGTAAACTTACACCCCCACTGAAGGAATAGATACAGTAGAACACGGCTATAGCGGGACAATTTGTTCCCGAAGAAAAATCCCGCTGTAAGCGAGTTCCCGCTATAGGAATGCAAAGGGGAAATTACCGAAAAACTTATAAAAATCCACACGAATACCTCCCTTCCATATCAATAAAATTTGCTATTTTGATTAGAATTCCTTTTCTTGTCAACTTTGTTGATTAACTCGGCTTTTAATTCGAGTGAGAATCATTTCCTTTTGTCATTGTTGGAAGCCGTCTTTTCCTCGATCTTGTTGCTTGTGTTGTCTATCTGACCGGAAGAGCAACTGTAAAACTGGCGAAGTGGATGCGTGCGTATGCCTATGAGCATCAACGACCACAATTCAATGAATCAGGAATCACGCACTACACGCTCTCCTCTTCTTTTACTTTTTGGCCTAGCGTAGGCCTAGGGCTATGGCCTAGACGGTCATATAATCTCATACTGAGCCTCTAAGCTACGGCACATCACTTATGACTTTACTTTTGGAGTGGCTCACGTAACGTGTCTCTCCGCACCATCTCTCTCTGTCGCCTGCCCCGCCTCACTCCTCACTGGAGTGGCCAATCACAACGCAGCACCGCTGACTGCCTGATTGGAGTCCGCCTGTGCGAATGTGCGGTAGGCCTAGGTTTGATCCTGAACTCGCCCTCTTTTTGTAATCGAATAGTTTCAGCAAATACAGCTAGTAGCCGGGTGTTGAAACTGGTAAATGATTATTCACATCTCTGAGCATTGGGTAATGTATGTGTTGTT
>NW_004797556.1:32552-34744 GCF_000002075.1 Aplysia californica
GGGGCGCTTCTTAGTGATGACATTTGTTAGTGTGTTTGTTACCCTACATCTTTGCTATCATATTTTCAAAACAGTGAAAGAAGTGTGGCCAATAACCTTTGTAATATTTTTCATAATTAATGCAGACTAACACGTCTAGACTAACTTTTGTGCTTACAAGTTATCGCTGTCGACATTCGCAACCGATCCCGAGGCACTTCTGTGATCGTCGATCATGTAAAAAGCCCGAAAAACCATGCCCCGTCAACCAGAGAATTACAGGGTCACATCTTCTTAAAGTGATACCTGCCAATTCACAAATAGTTTTATATATATATATATACAGTGGAAACCTGATATAACAGGGATGGTGGGAGTAGAGAATAAGTCCTGTTATATCCGATCCCTGTTAAATCCGAAATGCAAGGAAAGAGCATTTGTGGACTAATCTAGCTGTACTTATTCATGGGTAGTTTCCCTTGCCACAAGTACCCACGAACAGAGGTTTTGGCACCGACTTTCTCCTTGCCTCCTTAAACCACATCAGAAGAGCTTGGTCCACAGCTTCTGCATCGGGTAGTCTCATCTTCTTTCGATCCAGAGCAAACTTTCCTTAGGAGTATGCTGCCACTATCTTCTCTCTATCCTTGATAATGGTGGGAATCGACCCCCTTGGAATGTCGAAGTGACGACAAATCTCTGCCAATGGAGCTTACTTTTTGTCAACAGTCTGGATTATTTCGTATTTTTTGTCAATTGAAAGGCATTTCCTCTTGCGCTTGACACCGTTGGTGACTATTTAAAAAATAAAATTAAGTAATTAAATTACATAAATGCTCACACACACACTCACACATGCAAACACACACACACACACACACACACACACACACACACACACAAACACACACACACACAAACACACACACACACACACACACACACACACACAAACACACACACACACACACACACACAAACACACACACACACACACACATGTACACTCACTCACATAGCTGCTATGTATAACAGTCTTCCACGGAAGCTCGCTCTCATGCGAGGACGAAACAAAAGTGGCATGAGATGGAGACTGGAAGCCTTACCTTTAGCTCTTAGCCCACAATTGCCTGAGACTACTTTGACTCTCGTAAATTTCTATGATATTTCTTACTTTCCCATACTTATATTTAGAGAAATCTAGACAGATAATTTTCCGATTGCAATAGTTGCATTCGTTTACCCTCATTCCCGGTGATCTACGTGGAATCCCTTCACTGCCCCAAGTAAAACAATTTTCTCATTAATTACCATTGATGTTCCTAAGGGAAGTTGAAAAGAGAGAGAGGGATTGGGATTGAGGTAATGAGGCAGGAGATTTGCGATGCTCAAGGATAGATAACAAGGCTAAAACAGCACCTGGACATGGATGGCTGGTGTCTCGATAAATAAATTATTGATGGTCAAGAGTGGATGGTGGGGGGACTGTCGTCAGGGAGTCCAGCTGTCTGTCTGTCTGTCTGTCTGTCTGTCTGTCTGTCTGTCTGTCTGTCTATGTGTCTGTCTGTCTGTCTGTCTGTCTGTCTCCTCTGTGCCTCCCCACCCCCCCCCTCTCTCTCTCTCTCTCTCTCTCTCTCTCTCTCTCTCTCTCTCTCCCTCTCTCTCTCCCCTCATCCCCCTCCCTGTGGGGACCGGATGGAGAGAAGGGAGAGGACACTCCTGTATCTGTCCCTCGCACACTCTTCACACAGAAGTAAGAAGGAGCCAAGTAGAAGCAGTAGAAAGACTGCAGAAAGAATCAGGAACCCAGAGGGGGGGGGGCAAAGGAAGTGAGGATGGTGGGGGCAGAAAGTGTAGAAGAAAGAAGACGACCGAAAATTGCTAGAGAGCACAGAAAGGATGTGAATGGAGACAATTTTAGAGAAGAAAATTTTCCGTGGGCTATCAGGATTCGAACCCGGGACCTTTGAATGAGAGGCGAACACCTTAACCTCTAGGCCACGAGAGCCCCGTAGGAATGATGAATTCTCTTATTAAATTGAAACCGTTCTCCTCTTCAAGTTTGGATGCTAACTGTTTTTGTTTGTTTTTCCTTTCTCTCTATCCAGGAGAATCACCAAGATGTCTGTCGGGGACCTCGTGGAGTGGCTTGTGGTCAGGCTACTGTCCATCTTTTTTGGTGTGATGGTCATCGTGAAAATGCTACAGCAGAC
>NW_004797556.1:35067-42368 GCF_000002075.1 Aplysia californica
GTGTGTGTGTGTGACATGCACTGATTACGTAGGCTAACAGTTAGACTGGTAGAGTCCACCTCAAAAAGGAGAGGGGGGCTAATTCCTAATAATCTCAAGGTAACTGTGAAAGCATGGGGTTGTTGTTGTTGTTTTGTTGGTTTTTTTGTGTTTTTTTGGGGGGGGTTTGTCTGTTGTTGTTGTTTTTTGTTTTGTTTTGTTGGGGGTTTGTTTTGTTTTGTTTTAGTTTGGGGGGGGGGTTGGGGGGGAGGGTCCCTCGCCTTTTTACCACTTTGTAATTGGTATGAATATGAAGTCGACTCTTGGCCTTGAAATACTAAATAAAGACAGCCGAATCTGAAACCAGATTGATAATGTATTTGAAGTATTGTCATCTCGGCTTCTTTGCCTTCTGTTTATGTACTCACATCTTTAGTTAACTTTACTGTTAAGATCATTATTCCATTATTCCCGTCGAACGTTTAAAAGATGTGATTACAGTTTTGCCCAACGTGTTCAATAAGATAATATTCTTGATTATTTTTGCGGGTGAAGATACAATGAGAATGAATTCAGGGTTTATTTTCATTCACAACTCAGTAATGCCGCCTCGATCGAGAAGTAAACCACGTTCCTATTGTGGGAAGGCTTTTCGTGTGTGGCCTCATTTCCATCTGGGTCGTAGTCTCACTCTTCTTACTCTGTCAGCCTTCGCCCGTGGTTCCATCGTGCCAAGAATGGCAGCTTTTGTTCCATCTTTGAAGGAAAATGAGGGTGTCCCCGACTCAAAACGATGAATCCGATTGGACGTGTGCACTTGTTATAAGGCACAATCAAACATGGTCTAAAGAAAACTGTGGCAAGTGGCAAGAGTAAGACTAAACACACTGTACCTTGCGGTGGTGGTTTGCGGGTGCGCTGGTGTGGTTTGTTCCTTCTCTCCTATCAAACACCTTTCGCCCAGATCTCTTTCTTTTTTGTTTGTTATTCTCTCGTACAATCTCTAACCATTGGCACTTACAAGAACTAATCGTGTTGCAAGTACCGCGAAACGCTTACTAAAATAAAACCCACTTACGTCGGGAGGCATTTCTTCACTGCACAGCGGCACCGCTCCAAATCGTTCGTCTTGTCCCAGCATTCCCGGCACTTGTAGCAGCATCGTCCGGCCTGCTGGTTACTTTTACGTCGTCTGCTGCAAGTCGTGACGTTTGTCGACGCAGATGGTAGGAAGTCGGAAAGCCATGTGAATAACCCTTAGAGTAGAGGACGATAAGAACATTGGAAGTTCGTTAAGTGAGGTGATTTCCGGCAAGCAGATTGAAGTCGTGGACAAGGATTAAGGAGCGGACGCTACGCAGAAAAGGGACAACGGCGGTGATTGTGTGTATATATACATATATATATATATATATATATATATATATATATATATATATATATATATATATATATATATATATATATATATGACAATGACAATGACAATGACAATCTTTATTCATCTCGCAGGGATAAATTTGTCTTGGTCGTTAACAATGGCAGTAGACGTTACAAAAGTTAGACTTAAAAGTGCACTCACGCAAACGCAGAACAAGACAGGACATTAGGCCAAGTAAATACATGTCTGTCTGTCTGCCTGTATCTCTCTCTCTCTCTCTCTCATCTCTCTCTCTCTCTCTCTCTCTCTCTCTCTCTCTCTCTCTCTCTCTCTCTCTCTCTCTCCCTCTCCCTCTCTTTCTCTCTCTCTCTCTCTCCTAAACAGAAAACTAAGACAATCAATTATCCGTTTACAGATCAAAACTAATAGCATCACTTACTCATGACAACTTTTCTGTTCGCCTTTCTGCGTATTAATAGATCTCCAACCTCTCGGAGGTCATCTTCTAAGACCACATCGTCATCATCGCTATCGTCATCACTGTCGTTGTCGTCATTATCACCTTCTTGGGAATCAGCATCTTCCCCCGAGAGCGCGTACCTGGGTAGCCCCTTGTTACGTTCCTTCGCGTATCTTGGACTCCCAAATTTCATATCACCTTTGGCAAATGTGTCAAAACCATGAGGTCTGACTGCCTCAAGCTCAGGACTCGCGTTTAAGAAATCATTCTCGTAAACTCTCTTCTGCTCAGGACCCTCAACATAGAAGCTATCATCTACCTGTAGGTCTGCCGGGTCCTCCTGCATCATCCAAAACTGTTTTTGTTCATCATCATCCATTTGGTCGCCGTTATCATCGCCTTCAGGATCAATATTTTCTTCATGTAACGCGTACCTGTTAGGCTCTATGTAATTCTTCCCATCCATTGGACTCTCTCCGAAGTTATCATCTGAAACTGTTGCAACTTCATGACTCATATAAAGTTGACTATCAGGGAATGCCTGTTCACCAAGGCCCACAAATAAGTCAGGAGGAGGTGATGTCTTAATGTCTGGAGTCGCTTTGAGATCGTCATATCTGATCGTCTCTGACTCGGGAATCCCCAAGTCATCATTGGCGGATATCTTCTCCTCGGTACTCGAGACATTCAATTCATCACTGGGGGATACCTTCTCTTGGATACTTGAGACACTCGAGTCATCATCGGCGGATATCTTCGACAAAAGACGGACGTCGCTGAAGTCCTCTTGTTGCATTATCCCACTAGCCTCGGTCGTGTCAGTAAGTTCTTCTTTTCCTGGTGCGTCAGTCGGTAATATTTTGTCTTCTTCAGCCTCAACGTTTTCATTTGGTGACTCAGTTGGTCCTGTTTGCTCTGTTTTCAGAGTAGTTTCAAACCTCTCGCTACGTCCGTCTGTGGCCGGTACATCATCCTCAGTGGCAAGGGCTGTGCTTTCTGGGGCCACCAGCGTCCCCGCTGTCGAATTCGCTGCGATTTCTCCACTGTCAAACTCGGTACGGGAGGGGGTCGAGGCGGATGTGTCGAGGTGGAGCAGGGATGCTGTAAGAGTCAGCAAAGGTAGCACGCTGTGGGCCTTCATTTTGATCCAACTTCAGCTCCTCCTACAAATACACACACGAATCAAGCAAAAGGCAAAAAGAGAGACAAAGAAAACCAGAAGCATAATAATGTAATCTTAAAGTGAAATGAAATTTAGAGACTGAAGAAAACGCTTGTCAAAATTATTATAGTACTATATAATTCTAGTTCACTAGCTGCCTGTGTGCCTTTAACACAAACTAGAGCCCAGAGCTTAGACAATCATGAACTGCGTTCGATCGCCTCTGCAGTCACGAGTTTCTAACGATAGTTTTGTTGTCACTTTGGGAAACTCTCTACTAATTAAAAAATTGGAAATAATGAACCCCAGATTATTGGTTCCCGTAGATAAATTTATGAATAATACACAATATCAGGGAGCTCTCCAGATTTAGAGGTACGGTGTTCGCCTTTCATTCAATAGGTCCCAAGTTCGAAACTTGCCAGTAACGGAAATTCTCCACATACCCCCCCCCCCCCCCCCCCCACCCACCCCAACGTCATCTGACCTTATGTCTCCTTTTTTCCTGGCTGTCTCTACTACGTCGCCTTGCTACTTCAAACTACTGTCTTTCAGCCACACCTTTGATATTGGGCTAGGTAAGATGGTACACCTAGCCTGCTCGGACGAGGGCGAAAAATATCAGAGGTCCTGTGTGCAGGTTGTGCACATTGAAGATCCCTTGATGGTCCTAAAATTGTTAAGAGTAGAATTCGGCTGCAAACCGAGCAAAATTCAAAATTAGTTCCTATCGAAACTGAAAATGCTCTGGTCAGTATAAAAACATATAGAGTACCTCTTGAAATCTGAATGAGGCTGCCTCGAGGCCCTACTAAGTAAAAATTAAATGTGACAAACATAAAAATCAGTTGTACAGCACGTTGAGGAACCAGCAGTCGACCACCCTTGCGATCTAACAAAAGAGAACAAAGAAGAACACTCTATCACAAACATTTCCCCAAACAATTCCCCGTCTCCAATTCTGTTATTAAAGGTGGAATTGGACAGTTATGACTCAATTTTGGAGTGTTTTCTAAAGATACATACCGATCGAAAAACAAATTTTAAAAATTATTATTTTTTAAGCTCAAAATATTCGTCTAAGCCATGCTTTTGGAGAATTGAATGCTACATTCGTTTAATTTTCGAGGTTGGTAGAACATGTGGTTTCTCCTAAAGAAAAGAAAAGGCGACAAAAAGATCGCGCCTTCAGAATAATTTTGAAATGGGTGGCGAGCCATGACCGAGGCATCTGATTCAGACTTGTCCCTTGAATTCATAACCATGACGAAACTTGGATAGGAGAAAAACGAGCAGACGTCAAAATGTAGCATAGCGGATGCAGAACATTCCAAGCTTTGAAATTAGCGTGTTGGCCTGGAAAAATTGAGCACATTGACATTAAAATTAAGCCGAGGCTCTCATAATCCCATGTATGAAAGCTCTTTAATTTTCCAAAGAGCTATAAGGTTTACATTTCTAAAATGCTTCCATATTTGACAAAGTACAACATGTTTTTAGGTTATGAGTTGTGCAAAGTGCAAAGCTCAGAAAAACACGTCTGGGTGTATCAATAATGTACTTTTACTTCCGGGGAATTGGATTCTTTTTTAAACACCACGTTCTCTCAGGTAGTAGCAGTTTGGGTAATCAGTAGTATATAACTAAATAAGAGTTAAACACAAAAAAAAACCTTTTCAAAGGTACAGCATCATGTAAGGTTCCTGTATGGTCCTACAATTTAATTATGTTGCCAGTTCCACAGTCGGAATATAATCGACACTGTCCAAGACGGCCATAGAATGTCCAGGATAAAAGCGGTTGTCTTAGGCAGGTGGACTTCCTGGGCAGCATCGTTAGAATATAAACAAAAACCGCAAGGAGGAGGTGGGAAATGGTCTTTTTATCTGGTGATTGTCTTGGACAAGTGGCGTGGGAACAGGTTCGACTGTCTTTTGTTTAAATCAACAAACGTAGGCCTACCTTTCTGTTTGTCTGCTTCCACTGTCAGAGGTCTCTTCTTTGTGTTCCGCTGCTGCTGAGGTTCGATTTTCGTCTGAGCGTCTTTAATGTGTTATATTATAATATATATATACATATATGTATTTATAAAAAGGGCGTAAGAAAAAAGGCCCATCTTCTGCAAATTCAATCTGCAGGTAAATAAGCTATCATTTTACCCTACCATTAAGGTTAACGAACCTTAGTATTTTAATAGAAAATTTCCTATCAAAACGTCGTGATCTGTCGTTTAAATTCATTGCTAACATTTAACAGTCTCCCGTAATCGGACGCTTCTGTTTTCTATTAGATCAAATTGGGCATTATATTTAAAATGAATGACCACACTTTATTTTCTTATCACTATTAGACTTAAGCAATAAAAGGAAAGTGCACGATATTGGATAACGGTTCGGCGATGATAGAAAACAGAATTTCGCAGAGTTATCCTGTTAAATTAATTCAAAATAACAAGAACACTTTAGCGGACAAGTAATTTTGTTTGTCTGATTTAATCTTCTTTAGGGATGACACGTATGTGCATTGCATGCATCTGCTTATATTTTTGGAAGGAGTGAATGGTGGGTTGGCATTTGGTGGTGGAGGCAGGTGGTTGGGCGGGGGGGCTTGAGGAGGAGTTGACATGTTATCAAAAGGCTATCCAGTTGGGCTTGGTGACTTAAATTTTCATTTTGAAACCTCTTCTATACCTGGAGTGAAACGGTACCTGAATAGCTCCTGCACTTTGCGTACAAGGTCAGAAGGTTTCTTGAACGCTAAGCTCCAGCAGCAATACATGACCCACATAATCAATGAACATTCCCATCGTTCTGGATGCACGCTTGAAGGAGTCATCATAAAGAAAGGCTCAGAAACTTTCAGCAAATTGTTTTTGCTGTTAACACACCTCTGATCTTGTCTTCGTCAGGCTTGAATTGGATGTCTTTAATGCTTAGTCAGGTAAACATTCTGTGTCTCCAAGAAGCATCAAGGGAATTGACATTAAAATGTTTCAATGGATTTGTTGAAATCTTGAAGTAATCATAATTAAAAGTCTGTACTGATTTGTAGAATTCCACTCCTTAGAGCACTTCCTGACAACTACACAGCAGTTGTGACTCGTCGTCTGACGATTAATTATGCACCATGATTTGGCTTTGGAGTGAAAGCGACAGGTCACTTTTATCTCCATCGGTATTTTGAAAATCAAAAGCTTTCTGCAAAACTTTTTAAAAAATGCCGCGCTCTCCATAAAATAGACTAAATACAAAGTTAAAAACCAATAAAAACCACCAAGCAAATAAAAAGAAAACGTAATATTTATACTGAGAAGAAAATTATGGACTTACAAGAATTTCATAACAGTGCATGCGAGATATCGCGGAATATTTTGAAAGAAAGAATTAAAAGGGGGTCAGGTGTTGTGAGGTAAGGAGACCTTTTTCTTCGGTAGCTTTCCTGCACGTATGTATACACTGGGTGATTTAAAAAGAACTAGTAATTAAAGTTCCCGTTCTACGAACGGAATAATAATGAGGAATTATTTGGAAAGTTAAAAAGAGGAAAAAGACTGAAAACAGGAAAGAAACAAAACATTTAATATTTTACCTTGAATTTATCCATGTAACACCCCCTCTTGGCTACCTCTAGGGGTTAGACTTCTTCTCCCTCTTCGAAGGCGTGGCATTTTCTTTTAAAGTTCCAGCTCAATCACTTTTTAAAAAAAAAGAGTTAGGCCTACATGTCAATTGTTGCTTCCTAGAAGAACCTAATCTGGATTCTAGATCTAGCCTAGATCTCGAAGGATTATGAAGACATTAGACATAGGCCAAAAATTGAAGGAATGAACCTTGGCCCATAGATAGATCTAAGTTTAGAAATTCACATTTTTAAAAACCGACAGACGTCACAGATGGCCTAGATTTCTAGATCTATTCACAGTAGGAAAAATCTACTTTCAAGAATACTTCCATGATTCTTGATCTCGATCTAGATTCGCCTACAGCCTAGTTCTATACTGTAGATCTATTCACAGCACGTTCAATACTTTCATCATTTTTGATCTCGATCTAAGATTCACATAGATCTAGCCTAGATCTAGATCTTAGAATCTATAATGCTCAGCAAGAAAAATCCACTTTCAATATTCAATAGGTTAACGAAATATCACACATCTAGATTATACTTTCATTTCGTGAGTCTTCTTGATCTCGATTTATCTCGATACATTAAGTATGCCTACGGTAGGCTAGACTACTCTTTGCGCTTTCGACGACACCCTCCCTGTCACTCACCACCCTCCCTCTGGTAGTGCTTTCTGACCTCCTCTCTCTCTCTCT
>NW_004797556.1:42589-50551 GCF_000002075.1 Aplysia californica
TCCTCCTCCTCCTCCTCCTCCTCCTCGAACAGTATATTCTCAAAATTTGGCCTTAGCTCCATTAGTCTACGCGTCCACCAAAATAAGATCACTTCCAGGCCATGCTAATGTACGAGGTTTTTTCATGGTGTAGAAGCGACTCAAAAAGATCCGCGTCCACCGACGTCAGCCCAGCCAAGATGGAATAAGACAGCTAGATCTAAACCTATTTTTAGCCCAGTGCGTTATGATTACGAGAACAACAGACAACGCAGGCGATTTATTTATTTACCACTTTAAAAACTAAAAAGCAACAAATTATAATTATGGGAAACATTGTTGGTAAGTTGGGACGATGAGAAGAAAAAAAAAAGCTGGGACTGGGATTCGAACCCACGCTCAAAATTTGGTTTCTGCCTCCAAACGCGGACACGCTGTTCACTCGGCCATCAGAACCAGAACTTTCATCAGCGAAGGGTAAATTAAGCTTATTATACGGTACTGTTTCAGTCAGGAAAGGCAAAAAGGACACAATAAAATCGAGATATAGATCTAGAATCTAGGCCCCAGATCTAGTGGACCGGCAGATAATGTCTGGAGAAAACTAATAATTGGCGGAAAATTGGAAGCACTAAACATTAGAGAACGTAGATCTAGATCCAGATATATCTAGATCTAGACACGTCCCTAGGCCTAGCTAGGTCCAGGTCTAACATGGCCTATTTTTAGCTCTCCCGAGAACGAAATTAGATCTAGGTCAAGTGCTTTAATTTCAGGGTTTTTTCTGTTTTTCAGCACAGATCTGCTATTGTACAATATATTATAATGAGATACAACTTTATTGATCCTGTAAAGTACAATGAAGAAGCAAAAATGTACTTAAAGATGCAAATTTCCTTCCAAATTGAGTCGAATCGAGGCTTTCTTAGTCCCCTACACGACTGACGAAAAAGCGTGCATGCAGTTGATGCAGGAAAATCGCGTAGTCAGGCAAAGGCAGTCAGTGACTGACAAAAACAAGCTCATTTGCATGTGAGCTTAGCCTGAAAGTGACGAAAAAGCGCAGTGGTAAGATACGCCAAAATAATCACGTGATATTTCAAAAACGAAAAACAATAGAACATTCTAGCTTTGACACATGTGTTGTACTTACTTTCAAGTGGGTTTTTTTTTCATGTTTTACAAGTACTCAATGTGGTCACCACTAGCAGACAAGAATTCCTCCCAAGCACGCCTCACGATGTTTCGGTCCACCTTGTTGATTATAGCTGTTGTTCAATCTTTCATGTCATCGATATTTGCCGGGGAGTGGTGGAAAATAAACTTTGTTTTTAACATACCCCCCCCCCCCCATAAGAACTGACTTTTCACTTAACTGCAAGCACATTTGAATGGCTTCCTTTTTCAACAAGATGGGGCACCGTCCCATGGGCATCTCGGGGTTCGAGCTTATCTTAATTAAAATAAAAACGTGACTCAGCTGTGGACTTGTAGGAGAGGTGCTAAAGACGTAAAGATTCGAAGGGTTGTCCCGTTTTCTTAGTTGTCAGTCTTGGCTTGTACTTCATAATTAATGACCTAGATCTGACTCCCATCTATTCATAGCACCAAAGCATCAACAATGCCCAATTCAGATTCATAACCCAAGACTCAAGATAACTGATTCAGAGCAAACCCCTTAACGCTGAAGAGAAAATGTCGTCACGAGAGAGGCAGCTAGCGGCATAACACGGAGCTGTAACTGTGGGTGGTTGGCGGGTGCTCTGGTGTGGTTTGCTCCTTCTTTCCTACCAAACATCTATCGTCCTTATCTTTCTCTTTCTTTTTTTTGTGTTTGTTACTCTCTTGTAACACCTCTAATCTTCGGCACTTATATGACCTTATTGTGTTGCAAGTGCCGTAAAACTCTTACTAAAACTAAACGGAGCTGTAACTAGATCTGCATTCACGTATAGGCACAACTCTCACTCACTGAAAAAAACCGAAAAGAAAATTTGATAAATTAATAACTGGTAACAGATGGTTTTCATAAAAAAGAATCGAAGTTTTTTTTCACATCACTAATCGGGGGAATCGGTTCAGGAATCGATTCTTCACCCAGCTCCAGCCCCAGTTTTTTTCCATCCACTTCCAGTTCTTCCACCGCCACTGAATGGAACATCGAATGGTGCGTGGCCCCGCAGTTCAATCTAGCTAATAGGCCTACCGGACCAATGGTTTTATTTTGACAAGCACAAATAGAGGATAATTCGTTGTGTAGACAGAAACCAACCGCCTTGCTGCCAAAGACTCCTGTACTATCAGCACTTTGTTCGAGTAGGCCTACATTGCCTTTTGGAAACCAAGTGCACTTTCTGTGATATGTATAAATATATATAATATATATATATACATATATATAACTAATATATATGTATATCAGTATCAGATATTATCATGGGGAAAAAAATAAATGCTAATGTAACATTTTTCTTTGCGGCGTGTGCCTCTTTTTTGGTTATGGGATATTATTCAGGATATCTAAGAGGTGCTGCTGTTAATTTAAATATACAGAAATGGATAGTACCAATAGGTCTAAACGTGAGCCCCCCGCCTGTTGCTGTTGACCACGAGGAACCTCCCAAATGTATGGATTTGCTTGGAGCGGTACAAAATGGATTCTGGGTTTCAAGAACACCAGAGAAAAGGGATCTTATAGAACTACAATCGTGTATCAACGACACTCGAAGCAATTTCTTTGGACTGCCTCCAAACCTTCAGAGAAGCGATGGACGTTGTGGTAAGTAGCCTATTATAATTTGTGTTCGTAAGATGGAGTTCGGAGTGAAATGTGAGTGTTCTCCTAAACTCTGAAGAGCAATAATTGTAGAATGATACTGAAGATAATGATGATGATGATGATGATGATGATGATGATGATGATGATGATGATGATGAAGATGATGATGATGGTGGTGGTGGTGGTGGTAGTTAGGCGGGGGTGGGGGGGTGATGTTGTTGATAATGATGATGATGATAGTATTTTAAAATATCATAAAACTTCAAATCTCAATTCTCCACCAACTTTTTGGGTTTTTTCTTGTCGTATCTACACCAATACATTTTCTCCTTTCACCTTTTCCGCTCTGTGAACATGTTCTACCGTTTGCTGTCGCCTCCACTTGCTGCCCCCCTCCCTCTCCTTTCCCCCCTAATCTAGGCTCCTGACTCTTTCTGGTGCCTTTCTATTGCTGCTCCTTGGCTCCTTCTTACTGCTGTCTTTCAGCCACACCCATGTTGGTAAAATCTAGTACCTAGACGAAAATATTTCGGAGGTCCTCTGCGCAAGCTTCGCACGTTATAAATCACTTGGGGGTCCTACAATTGATGAGAGAAGGCTTCAACCACAACCGGGAACAAAATTCAAAATTAATTCCTCTCAAACTGAAAATGCTTAATGTGTCCAGCACACTAATATGACCGCAACAAAAAACACAACAAAAGCAAATTCAAAAACAAAAACAAAAGCAAAAACACAACCTCCCAATCTTGGCTACCTCCTCTTTCATAGAAAGCATTTAAAAACGTCTTCCATCCCTCAAAATAACCCTGTACAACCCCTCTTTTGAGTTACAAAGAATATAGCCAAATGCTTCATCCGCTCTATCAAAATCGTCAGATATCCGTAGTCGTTATCAAAATATTCAAAGAATTGAATTCGGAAAAGCTTGACGTGTTGTGAAACTCAACATTTTTTACGTCAAATTTCTCCAAACTGGGTACTGAGCAGATATAACTTTGTCATTTCTAGGGTAGCGGTAACTCAAACCGCCACCACCCATTAGAGCTAGATTCAACAAACACAGATTCTCTTTGAATCTACAAAAACACGCCTGCACTCTGCACTCCAGCAGCCATTGAACAACCCCGGCTTAAAACAATACGCTGAATTCAAAAATTCAAATTAGAAGCTTCACGCCTGTTACTGCAGACAAAGTGTATTGACTATAGATCAAAGTCTGGTCTGGTGTACCTTCTGAAAGAGCAATCTGGGCTTGATCTGAACAATTCCAAGAGATGGAATACCTGCCATTAAGAAAGGGAGTATAAGCATTAACAAACCGTGCGAAATGGGGAAAATATGGAAGTAGGCCGCGCGACTTGATCTGCCCATCAGTAATTTATTTATAGAGGCACCAGATCTAAATGCTGTTTTAGCCTCTTAGTTGGAGTTTTTTTTTTTTTATTATTTTTTTTTTTTACCAATTACTTGGTTCTACTTTTATGCACCATGTGTCGACGATTTTTAACTTGGAATTCGTCAATAAATTGCTGTAATTATGCAACCCCCCCCCCTTTTTAAAAAATATTTTCACCATTCTCGTTCCCGCCTGTAAAAATGGCATCACTATCGTTGTCACAAAATTACGGATAGTAATAACATTAATTGATTAATTGATTAATTATTTTATTTTTAATTAATTAATTTATTGATTGTTTAACCATAATAATCATAGTAACATCAAGAAAAATAACACTGACAATAAAAGTAATTTTAGTAAGATAATGTTGAAATAATAAATACAATGATATTACAAAACAAACAAAAAAGTCACAGATAGGCCTACATTGAATAAAAAAGTTGAATTGGGTCTTTCAGTCCATCAATTTTGGTGTTGTATCCTCCAGATCGACATCCCTGTGTTTTCAAGAGGAAATCAGATGTTTAATTTCAATTTTTTGTTTAATCATTCTATCGACTTTCAACAGTAAGACAAATATCCTTGTGGTTTAAAGAGTGGAAATAATAATAATAATGTAGAAACTATTGCATGTTTTCTATTTGTAGACGATCACATACCTTTACCGATATCCCCATGTGCAAATTGTCGGAACCAAACTGTTAATAATTTATCAAATTGCAAAGCTTTAAAGTGTGTGTGTGGTTGTTTTTTTTGTCGGCATTATTTCCTTCATACTTGAATGAAAGTTCATTTCTACTGAGTCCTGGACACAATAGAACCACTTCACTGCTATATCATTCTAGCTGAATGGCATTATAAGATAGCCAGAACTCTGCCCCCACCCCCCACCAAAAAAGCTCTATCGTAGAAAATGTACATGGACTTGAAATTTAAGCTTCCACACATTTACGGGCCACGTTTAAGTGACTTACAACAATACAGTGGAGTCCACTTATAACGAGTCCTGAAACAACGAGAAGTCTGTTATAAAGACATCATTCCAAAACCCCGTTTTTTCCCTTCTTTGTCTTTGTAAATAAAATACTGCTATTGCGCAATCACATAAACGCGCGAGTCGGTTATAGCGGAATATATAGCTGCTGCTGTGCACAGTGCATAGGCCATTTATTCAAGCAAAACCTCGCCAGTTGAGAAACTTGTTGGTTATCAAGCGAAACAAAGAAAGGGAGTGCCCATGTGTGCCAACGATGAAGGCCGGAGAGAATGAGTGGGGAGTGTGTAGCACGCGCAGACACACCGTTGTGAAGCAGAACGCATTGCCTGATACCCTAACTCTGGCAAAGGCCGATTAGATCGGCCCATTTCCTGCCATGAAACTGGCAGGGCCGATCTCATAGGACCATAGTAAACTGCTGCTTCTGCCTTCCAACTAAATATTTGGGGCTTCCTAAAGTGATTTCTGATTGGCTAAAAGGCTAACCTCCAACCAATCAGAATATTTCTACCATTCTGGCTTAGGAGAAGAGTATTTTGCTTTCAAAACAGAGGGATGTTTTGAAAGCTTGTTGATCAGGCTACAAGCCACTAATGCCAGTGTAGATCTATCACTTGTGTGGGTCTAAAATGGCCAAAAATCGATCTTTTTTGGATACATTTGAAAGTGAATTGACTAGGGAAAGTAATTCAGACACTGTTAGTGGTGGATTTATTGGTGTTCAGTCAAGATTGGGATTAGATCTGACAGACAATGAGGATACATGTACCAGTTCTCATCCTGCCCCAACTTCTCTTTCAAATGGAACACTAGATTCTACTACTTTGGGAGTCTAATAGGGGCAGAAAAAGGAGAGCTATAGAGTAAAGTAGGTTCCTTTTGCTATACTAATTATTACAGACTACCAGCAGATTGCTGAAAACCACATGGTTGTACTTATGTGTTTTTATGTTGAGTATGGTAAGAAATTAGCGAGTATCAGCTGCGCTCGAAACAGACCACATGACAAATTGAAAGTCATTTATAACTCATTACCTGTTCTTCTCAAACCTATAAAACTATACATTTTCTGAAAGGTAATTGAAAAACCCATTTTTCTGCTATCTCACATTTTTTGTAACAAGAAATACATTAGACTAAAGATGGGTGAATATGCTAATGAGCATGTAAATTTTTTATGTCAGCCATCTTGGATTTCAAAGTTACATAACCCCTTGAAAATTAAATAAAATCATATGTTCAATGGCAAAATAAAAAAATTTCACTCAATTTTCTTTAAAAAAATATTTTCTTTTTAAGGGTTTTTTTTGGGCCAAAGTCCATAAATTGTTTTTGAAAAGAAGTTCCCCTTTTTGGGTGATAGCCCCCCCCATTCCTGTTGAAACCCATCGCCCAGAGTTAGGGTTAAACAAGAAGTCCTGAGATTGTTTATAAAAGTTAACTCAAATTAAACACCCCCCCCCCCCCCCCCCCCCCCCCCCCCAACAAATTAAGCAAACAACAAGAATAATGGGGTAAAAAAGAAAAATGGTTTGGGGAGGGCTCTCTCTCTCTCTCTCTCTCTCTCTCTCTTTCTCTCTCCCTCTCTCTCTTTCACTTTCTCTCTCTCTCTCTCTCTCTCTCTCTCCTTCTTTCTCCCTCTTTCTCCCCCTCCCCTTCTATGTCTGTCTGTCTGTCTCTCTCTGTCCCAGTGTCTGTCTGTCTGTCTGTCTGTCTGTCTGTCTGTCTGTCTGTCTGTCTGTCTGTCAGTCTGTCTGTCTGTCTATCTCTCTCTCTCTCTCTCTCTCTCTCTCTCTCTCTCTCTCTCTCTTTCTCTCTCTCTCTCTCCCCCCCCTTCTCTGTATGTCTGTCTGTATGTCTCTCTCTCTCTCCCTCCCTCTTTCTCCATATTTCTCCCCCTCCCCTTCTCTGTCTGTCTGTCTGTCTCTCTCTGTCTTTCCCTCTTTCTCCCCTCCCTGTCTGTCTGTCTGTCTGTCTGTCTGTCTGTCTGTTACCCCTCTTCCTTCTCTCTTTCTACTTTTCCGCTTCCTTTTCTCTCTACTCCACCCTTATCTCTCCCCCTCTATCTCTATCTATCTGAGCTTTTGCCAAAAGGTGGGGGTGTTTGCTTAAGGACTTTTTAAATCAACCACTACTCATGGTAAAATATGTTTTCTTTTGAAAACTTTATGTATATGGCAAGGAAATAAGTTGGTCAAGCTGCATGAGCAAGTAGATTGATGTGTGCATCTTATATCTCTACATAGAAAGATAATAGTACTAAAAATAGGGCATTTTTTACTCATCCTGAGTGCACACATTATAATTGTATGTTAAATACAGAATATTGTTAATCTTAAACTATCAAACAGAAGTGCATTCAAACATTGAAAATAGTTTGTATACACCATCATAACAGCGTGTGTCCATTAAAAGGGTTTTATTTTTTTATATTAATGATGTTATTGCTGAGTAAAATTTATAAGTTCGTTCATAACTCGTGTCATAATTACATCATCAGACTTTCCAAGGTCTAGAAAACCCAAATCGTTTAACATATCATCCCGGGGAATGACCGGTATTAAACATTGGTTTGACATTGATTCATCAGAAGGGTAATTTTCCGCTCCATCGCATGGTTTTGCTTAAATATGACTTTGATTGAGATAATCCAGGTTTGTCATAATGATGTTATGAACAAACACTTTATGATATTTCTGCAAAATATCATGTGAGGGACTTCCCACTGTTTCACAACATCCTTTTACATGGTGGAATGAACATGGAAGAGTATCGTGCTGATGACTCAAAAGAGACGCGAAGAAG